>NC_068446.1:17341075-17441586 GCF_023373465.1 Oncorhynchus keta
TAGGTCAGCAACTAGTCACAGAAAGCATTCAGCCATTTTCCAACCAGAGAGGAGCCACGAAAAGTAGAAATATAGATAAAGTTATTAACTAACCTTTGACGATCTTCATCAGATGACACTCCCAGGACTCAATGTTACACAATACATGTTTGTTTTGTTCGATCAAGTTCATATGTATATCCACAAACCTCAGTTTACATTGGCTCCATGTTCAGAAATGCCTCCAAAACATCTGGAGAAATTACAGAGCCACATCAAATTACAGAAATACTCATCATAAACTTTGAGGAAAGATACATGTTTTACATAGTTTACAATCAATCCTTAGGGTATTTTATAATAAATCTTCAGTAATATTCCAACCGGACAATAGCGCAGTAAACCGCGCAGTAAACAACTGATTGGTCACAGCCTAGTCCACTTGTTGAAACAGCTCTTATTCGACACCATTCCACAATAGAAGCCTCAAACAACTTTCTAAAGACTGTTGACATCTGCTGGAAGCCTTGGGAAGTGCAATCTGTCCCCATAGACACAGAATATTGGATAGGCAATCACTTAAATGAAACTACAAACCTTAGATTTCCCACATCCTGATTGGATTTGTCTCAGGTTTTCGCCTGCCATATGAGTTATGTTATACTCACAGACATCATTCAAACAGTTTTAAACTTCAGAGTGTTTTCTATCCAATACTACTTATAATATGCATATATTAGCATCTGGGACAGAGTAGCAGGCAGTTTACTCTGGGGACCATATTCATCCAAGCTACTCAATACTGCCCCCCTGTCACCAAGAAGTTAAGCATCTCCAATCCAAAATTAAATCTAGAATTGGCTTCCTATATCGCAACAAAGCATCTTTCACTCATGCTGCCAAACATACCCTTGTAAAACTGACTATCCTACCGATCCTCAACTTCGGTGATGTCATCTATAAAATAGCCTCCAACACTCTACTCAACAAACTGAGTGCAGTCTATCACAGTGCCATCTGTTTTGTCAGCAAAGCCCCATACACTACCCACTATTGCGACCTGTACGCTCCCGTTGGTTAGCCCTCGCTTCATACTTGTCGGCAAACCCACTGGCTACAGGTTATCTACAAGTCTCTGCTAGGTAAAGCCCCACCTTATCTCAGCGCACTGGTCACCATAGCAGCACCCACTCGTAGCACCCGCTCCAGCAGGTATATCTCACTGGACACCCCCAAAGCCAATTCCTCATTTGGTCGTCTTTCCTTCCAGTTCTCTGCCTCCAATGACTGGAATGAACTGCAAAAATCTCTGAAGCTGGAGACTCATAGCTCCCTCACCAGCTTTAAGCACCAGATGTCAGAGCAGCTCACATATCACTGCACCTGTACATAGCCCATCTATCTACCTACCTCATCCCACACAGTATTTATTTATTTATCGTGCTCCTTTTCACCCCAGTAACTCTACTTGCACATTCATCTTCTGCACATCTACCATTCCAGTTTTATTTGCTATATTGTAATTACTTTGCCACCTGCTCCTTTGCACCCCAGTATCTCTATATACACATTCATCTTCTGCACATCTACCATTCCAGTGTTTAATTGCTATATTGTCTTACTTCGCCACCATGGCTTATTTATTGCCTTAAAACTCCCGTATCTTATCTTACCTCATTTGCACTCACTGTATATTGACTTTTTGTTTTCTTTTGTTCTACTGTATTATTGACTATGTTTTTTTTTTCCATGTCGAACTCTGTGTTGTTGTATGTGTCGTATTGCTATGCGTTATCTTGGCCAGTTCGCAGTTGCAAATAAGAACTTGTTCTCCACTAGCCTAACTGGTTAAATAACGGTGAAAAAAAAGACCCTTCAACCTAAAAGGTCAGTTTCTGCCTTGGTACGTGTGTCTGTATGTGGGTGCTTGCGTACATGCATGTGTGAGAACGTAAATTGTGCAATTAAGGCGGTTTCTTTTGATAATGCCCAGTCTGCTTCATTGCCTCTCCTCTCCTACAGCAAATGAATTACTATTTGTAATAACAGCCACGGAGGACATCTGTGAGGAGGAGTAATAAAAGCAACAATAGAGAGAGGGCAAAAAAAACTCTCCCTTCTGCACAGTCTTTTAATGGACTTGACTCAAGTTACATTTCTTCCTGCACAATAAGCAATTCTGCTCCAGTCGATAGAAGGCGGCACTAAATGGTTTACTTCCCTTGCAAGTAAATCATTAATTTTGTGCTTGATATTAAGGCCTTTCCCTGAGAGCGTGTAGCCCGGGTCCTGGGTGATTACAAAGCAAACTGCTACAACCTCTCAGGAATCATATGGACCTCTGCACTAATTACCATCTCTCTCTTTCTTGCCTCAGGAACCAGAAAATTACCCAGGTGTATTAAAGTATTGTATTTAAATGTTGAATAAAACCAGTGGATATATAAAGCTGAGCAAGATAGGACCAACCAACCATGTGCAGCTGAGTATAAGATCTGCGTGAAGAAAACATGGACGGAATCATGGAATCCAGAAATGACTCCTTAAAGTCATTGACCCACCCGTGCGTCAATCTAAGTAACATAATGAAAAAATCCACATCGCAATCCGTCAGTTTAAGCTAGAGATATAATTTTTTTTTTGCATGGGCTGTATGTCAATCTGCCGTATCCACCTTAGTTGGCCTTCTGCATCTGTGGCCGAGCTACAGCGGAATTTGTCAGACCATGTGACATCCATAAAATAGTTTTTCTCACAAAAACTGCTGTAGCGTCGAACGCTTTGGCCTATAAACTAATATAACCACTCTATGGGACTTGTCTGAAGGTAACCTACACAAATTAATGGAAGTACTGTATGTAGGTAGTTTTGTGCAAAGAAAAATAAGGGGTCAAATGTGTGTCCAAAATATATATACAATACCGTTCAAAAGTTTGGAGTCACTTAGAAATGTCCTTGATTTTGAAGAAAAAGCTAACATTTTTGTCCATTAAAATAACATACATTTATCAGAAACACAGTGTAGACATTGTTAATGTTGTAAATAACTATTGTAGTTGGAAACGGCAGATAAAAAAAAGAAGGAATATCTACAGAGGCGCATTATCAGCAAACATCACTCCTTTGTTCCAATGGCACGTTGTGTTAGCTAATCCAAGTGTATCATTTTAAAAGTCTAATTGATCATTTAGAAAACCCATTTGAAATTATGTTAGCACAGCTTTTGTGCTGATTAACCTGTTCAGGATACCACGGTTTACTGCCCCTTCTGGAGGATTTGGGTACCCATATAAAACATGATACATTTTTGTCAAAAGTTGCTAATATATGCAAATAAAAAATATTATCGAATAGAAAACACTCTAAAGCTTTTAAAACCGTTTAAATTATGTCTCTATGTATAGCAGAACTCTCAAAATCTGCATTTTCCCAAAATATCTATTCTCATCTGAAAAGTTGGGTCACCTTTGACCTCATCGCAAACACCCTTCCCAACCAGTCACAGCACCCGGAAGAGTCTCCACGTGTTCAGCGTGATCTCAGCTTTCAATGGGACTTCACATTGTGAAAATCGCCCGCTCGTGAGAGTTTGAGCACGGGGGTAAACTCTCAGTCACTCAAAAAACCTGTGCGCAATGGTCAAGTCCTCTCTTTTCCAAGATCGATTGAACAGTGCTTGTGTTTCTGTTTGTTCTCAAAATTGCTGTACACCTTTATAACATGTTAAAGCTTGATTATGAAGTTAGTTTGACAAGTTTACTGGACATATTATATATACTTTCGAAGTTTTGTGCGCAACCACTTCAATTTTGACTACATTTTTACCAAAATCAGGCTATTTTGAGAACCGAAGACGCAGACTTGAAAACTGAACCCTAATTTGGTGAGTATAATCCCTTACAGGTCGTTTGATGGAAGAATAACAAAGGTAAGGGAATATTTAATGTATTCATTTTGGGTTTCTGTCGACTCCAAGATAGAGGAGTCATTATGCTACTGTGGGAGCGCCGACTCCATATTATAGTCTAGTCAACGCAAAATGTAACGTTAAAATTAAATGTAACAATGCAATTGCATTTAGAAGAAGTGTATCTTGCTATACATATGTAAAACATGCATATTTAGTCAAAGTTTATGATGTGTATTCCTTGTTAGCTGACGTTATCTGCCGGGGCTATCGTCATTTCTCAGGACATTTGGGTAGCATTTTTGAACGATGCATCATTGTAAACAGAGATTTATGGATATATATAGCATATTATTGAAAAAAATGAATGTACTGTGTAACATGTTATATTACTGTCATCTGATGAAGATTTCAAAAGGTTAGTGAAATGATTTTTCTTTTAATCCTGCGTTTGTTGATTGCATATTTTTTCCTACTTGGCTATGCTAATGAGCTATGTCTGCGGTGGTGGTTTGACATAAATATGTGCTATGTTTTCGCCGTAAAACATTTTAGAAATCTGACTTGCTGGCTAGATAAACAACTTGTTTATCTTTCATTTGAGCTATTTTACTTGTTAATGTGTGGAGGTTAAATATTTTTAGGAATATTTTTGCGCATTGTGCGTTATGGTAATGAGCTTGAGCTGTAGTCACGCTACCAGCAGAGGAATTAAACTCCCGAGCTGGTTAAAGAATCAATAAAACTGTCCTTCTTTAGACTAGTTGAGTATCTGGAGCATCAGCATTTGTGGATTCGATTACAGGCTCAAAAAAAAAGAAAAAACTTCTGAAACTCGTCAGTCTATTCTTGTTCTGAGAAATTAAGGCTATTCCATGAGAGAAATTGGCAAGAAACGGGAGATCTGGTACAACTCTGTGTACATAACCTCTCTGAGCATGGAACCCGGTAGCGTGCTGAAATTCCACAACATACGGTGATCGCTACATAAATAGTCATATTAAACATTCATGAAAATACAAGTGTCTCACATGTATCGAAAGCCTAGAATCTTGCTAATCCAACTGCGTTTTCAGATTTAAAAAAGGATTTACTGCGAAAGAATACAATGCGATTATCTGAGTATAGAGCCCCATAAAAATAAAAAAAATTCAACCAGCACAGGCGTAACATAATCACAAACTGCATTAAAATAAATGGTTTACCTTTGACGATCTTCGTCTGTTTGCAATCCCAATGCTCATTGTTACACAATTAATGATCTTTTGTTTGATAAAATCTGTTTTTATAGCCTAACACGAAACATTTTGTGAACCGCTCGTGTCGTGAATTCCGTCTCATTCCATTTTCGACGACGAATTCCAGGTAAATAACCCACACAGAACGTGACTATTCCAGTCATGTTTGGTTTCAATGCAATCAACTGGTTTGTTTGTAACACAATCAAACCTGATGGGTCATTTCGTGGGACGTATTGACTGAAAGAAACCGATTTGAAGACAACAAGTAATGACATTATTGTGCACCAATGATTTGCCCTCTGTTTGGTTGATTGACTGTATTTTAGCCCAATGACCACTGATCATCTTGAAATCTAGCTGGCTAGATATCCAATGAGCTGAGGAAAATGGCAATAGGTCATGTTTATGAGTTGCAAGACCAACACATGTAGTAAGCTCCAGTGTAAAGAGAGTAATTAATCTAATCTGGTGGTCCCAGCGCGTACGACCCACGTGGAGTTCCAGGTCTCCGGTAGCCTCTGGAACTGCCGATCTGCGGCCAACAAGGCAGAGTTCATCTCAGCCTATGCCTCCCTCCAGTCCCTCGACTTCTTGGCACTGACGGAAACATGGATCACCACAGATAACACTGCTACTCCTACTGCTCTCTCCTCGTCCGCCCACGTGTTCTCGCACACCCCGAGAGCTTCTGGTCAGCGGGGTGGTGGCACCGGGATCCTCATCTCTCCCAAGTGGTCTTTCTCTCTTTCTCCCCTTACCCATCTGTCTATCGCCTCCTTTGAATTCCATGCTGTCACAGTTACCAGCCCTTTCAAGCTTAACATCCTTATCATTTATCGCCCTCCAGGTTCCCTTGGAGAGTTCATCAATGAGCTTGATGCCTTGATAAGCTCCTTTCCTGAGGACGGCTCACCTCTCACAGTTCTGGGCGACTTTAACCTCCCCACGTCTACCTTTGACTCATTCCTCTCTGCCTCCTTCTTTCCACTCCTCTCCTCTTTTGACCTCACCCTCTCACCTTCCCCCTACTCACAAGGCAGGCAATACGCTTGACCTCATCTTTACTAGATGCTGTTCTTCCACTAACCTCATTGCAACTCCCTCCAAGTCTCCGACCACTACCTTGTATCCTTTTCCCTCTCGCTCTCATCCAACACTTCCCACACTGCCCCTACTCGGATGGTATCGCGCCGTCCCAACCTTCGCTCTCTCTCCCCGCTACTCTCTCCTCTTCCATCCTATCATCTCTTCCCTCTGCTCAAACTTTCTCCAACCTATCTCCTGATTCTGCCTCCTCAACCCTCCTCTCCTCCCTTTCTGCATCCTTTGACTCTCTATGTCCCCTATCCTCCAGGCCGGCTCGGTCCTCCCCTCCCGCTCCGTGGCTCGACGACTCATTGCGAGCTCACAGAACAGGGCTCCGGGCAGCCGAGGCGGAAATGGAGGAAAACTCGCCTCCCTGCGGACCTGGCATCCTTTCACTCCCTCCTCTCTACATTTTCCTCCTCTGTCTCTGCTGCTAAAGCCACTTTCTACCATTCTAAATTCCAAGCATCTGCCTCTAACCCTAGGAAGCTCTTTGCCACCTTCTCCTCCCTCCTGAATCCTCCCCCCTCCTCCCTCTCTGCAGATGACTTCGTCAACCATTTTGAAAAGAAGGTCGACGACATCCGATCCTCGTTTGCTAAGTCAAACGACACCGCTGGTTCTGCTCACACTGCCCTACCCTATGCTCTGACCTCTTTCTCCCCTCTCTCTCCAGATGAAATCTCGCGTCTTGTGACGGCCGGCCGCCCAACAACCTGCCCGCTTGACCCTATCCCCTCCTCTCTTCTCCAGACCATTTCCGGAGACCTTCTCCCTTACCTCACCTCGCTCATCAACTCATCCCTGACCGCTGGCTACGTCCCTCCCGTCTTCAAGAGAGCGAGAGTTGCACCCCTTCTGAAAAAACCTACACTCGATCCCTCCGATGTCAACAACTACAGACCAGTATCCCTTCTCTCTTTTCTCTCCAAAACTCTTGATCGTGCCGTCCTTGGCCAGCTCTACCGCTATCTCTCTCAGAATGACCTTCTTGATCCAAATCAGTCAGGTTTCAAGACTAGTCATTCAACTGAGACTGCTCTTCTCTGTATCACGGAGGCGCTCCGCACTGCTAAAGCTAACTCTCTCTCCTCTGCTCTCATCCTTCTAGACCTATCGGCTGCCTTCGATACTGTGAACCATCAGATCCTCCTCTCCACCCTCTCCGAGTTGGGCATCTCCGGCGCGGCCCACGCTTGGATTGCGTCCTACCTGACAGGTCGCTCCTACCAGGTGGCGTGGCGAGAATCTGTCTCCTCACCACGTGCTCTCACCACTGGTGTCCCCCAGGGCTCTGTTCTAGGCCCTCTCTTATTCTCGCTATACACCAAGTCACTTGGCTCTGTCATAACCTCACACGGTCTCTCCTATCATTGCTATGCAGACGACAAACAATTAATCTTCTCCTTTCCCCCTTCTGATGACCAGGTGGCGAATCGCATCTCTGCATGTCTGGCAGACATATCAGTGTGGATGACGGATCACCACCTCAAGCTGAACCTCAGCAAGACGGAGCTCCTCTTCCTCCCGGGGAAGGACTGCCCGTTCCATGATCTCGCCATCACGGTTGACAACTCCATCGTGTCCTCCTCCCAGAGCGCTAAGAACCTTGGCGTGATCCTGGACAACACCCTGTCGTTCTCAACTAACATCAAGGCGGTGTCCCGTTCCTGTAGGTTCATGCTCTACAACATCCGCAGAGTACGACCCTGCCTCACACAGGAAGCGGCGCAGGTCCTAATCCAGGCACTTGTCATCTCCCGTCTTGATTACTGCAACTCGCTGTTGGCTGGGCTCCCTGCCTGTGCCATTAAACCCCTACAACTCATCCAGAACGCCGCAGCCCGTCTGGTGTTCAACCTTCCCAAGTTCTCTCACGTCACCCCGCTCCTCCGCTCTCTCCACTGGCTTCCAGTTGAAGCTCGCATCCGCTACAAGACCATGGTGCTTGCCTACGGAGCTGTGAGGGGAACGGCACCTCAGTACCTCCAGGCTCTGATCAGGCCCTACACCCAAACAAGGGCACTGCGTTCATCCACCTCTGGCCTGCTCGCCTCCCTACCACTGAGGAAGTACAGTTCCCGCTCAGCCCAGTCAAAACTGTTCGCTGCTCTGGCCCCCCAATGGTGGAACAAACTCCCTCACGACGCCAGGACAGCGGAGTCAATCACCACCTTCCGGAGACACCTGAAACCCCACCTCTTCAAGGAATACCTAGGATAGGGTAAGTAATCCTTCTCACCCCCCAAAAAGATTTAGATGCACTATTGTAAGTGGCTGTTCCACTGGATGTCATAAGGTGTATGCACCAATTTGTAAGTCGCTCTGGATAAGAGCGTCTGCTAAATGACTTAAATGTAAATGTAATGTAATTCGCTATTGAAGTTTCATACCGGAAGGAGCAACACATATTACGCACAGCGTTGTTTCGCATATTCAGCTGTTTATATATCAATCGTTATGGCTACTAAGTCAGGGTAAGCTAAATCTAAGTCTAGATATACAGATGTACACACAATTTTAGAAGAAATTGATTGGGAAAGTGAGACAGAGAATGTTGTAGGATGATTCATTTAGCGATTCCCAAGTGGAAGAATATATTTTGAACGGGAGAGGACATCGTTTTGGACTGGTAAGTTATTCTCATGCTAATGCCCTTGTTTGAAATTAATAATATAAAATATTATTTGTGATTTATTTTAAATTTATTTTAGAAGCAATATATAAACATGTAATGTCATGAAATGTGAGATGCTTGTGTCTGCCGCCCCACCCCAACCAACATTAAATAGCCTATTTAAGGCTGTTGAGGGGAGGGGAGGGGAGGGCAGGCCCACAACAATGGCCAAAGTGAAATGGAGACAGTAGATGCAGCTAGTCTGTTGTAATACAATAAAGACAGTAGATCTAGCTGGTCTGTCATAATATATTCAACCTTATGTTCCCTGTACTATATATATATATATATATATCTGTTTATTATACCTGTTGATACAGGGCTCATATGTGAAACTATTCTAACTGAACATTTTCTTTCACAGTGACACTGACTCCGAATGGAAGCCCCCATGGCCAAGGTGTCCATCCCCCACTGAAGTTGGTTCATCCAGCTCCTGCCACAAGTGGTGTTAATCTGCCCAAATGTATTTCTGCAGGCATGGATGTGCCTCAGGGCCAAAAGGGCACAGCATGGCGGCGTCGCTGTGTTCTTTGCAAAATTAAGTCCCCATCACTTGCCCCACATGCTTGGTGACCCTCTGCTTTACAGCAGAAAGAGACTGGTATGGCACCTGGCATCAGCAGCACAATATTGTGTAGAGCTTTGGCAAAGTGGGTGGGGTTATATCCTGCCTGTTTGGCCCTGTCCGGGGTCTCATTGGATGGGGCCACAGTGTCTCCTGACCCCTCCTGTCTCAGCCTCCAGTATTCATTCTGCAGTAGTTTATGTGTCGGGGGGCTCGGGTCAGTTTGTTATATCTGGAGTACTGCTTCTGTCTTATCTGATGTCATGTGTGAATTTAAGTATGCTCTCTCTAATTCTCTCTTTCTCTCTCTCGGAGGACCTGAGCCCTAGGACCATGCGTCAGGACGACCTGGCATGATGACTCCTTGCTGTCCCCAGTCCACCTGTCCTTGCTGCTGTTCCAGTTTCAACTGTTCTGCCTGCAGCTATGGAACCCTAAACTGTTCATATTTACTCTTGAGGGGCTGTCCTGTTGCATCCTCTACAACTACTGTGACTATTATTATTTGACCCTGCTGGTCATTTATGAACATTTGAACATCTTGGCCATGTTCTGTTATAATCTCCATCCGGCACAGCCAGAAGAGGACTGGCCACCCCTCATAGCCTGGTTCCTCTCTAGGTTCCTTCCTAGGTTTTGGCCTTTCTAGGGAGTTTTTCCTAGCCACCGTGCTTCTACACCTGTATTGCTTGCTGTTTGGGGTTTTAGGCTGGGTTTCTGTACAGCACTTTGACATATTAGCTGATGTACGAAGGGCTATACATTTGATTTGATAGAGGACTGAGGGTCTTCCAAATATTGAGGGTGTGTAAATAGTTACCCATGTTATTTTATAAATGTATATATTTTTTTCTTCATATTTTTTTCCCCATATTTTTTCTCCATTTTTTTGTGGGGGTTTGTCAGAATACCATTTTGGTATTTTGTATATAGTTTTTTGTTTCAAAATGTATACCTTCACCAATTTGGGCACTTGGGTACATTTGGGCTACTTGTGTGGGACACCTGGGTGACTTCATGACAAATGTCATCTAGCACACTCATTTTGGAAGTTATCATTCTGAAAATGTTGCCATCTTGTGTTTTTCACCGAAATTGTCCCCATCATCTGAATGTTTGTTTTATCTTGTTCATTTTGAAGATGATGATACAAAAAGAAAAAACGTGTTTTTTTTCATTGTATTATCTAAACCAGATCTATTGTGTTATATTCTCCTACATTCAATTCACATTTACACAAACTTCAGAGTGTTTTCTTTCAAATGGTACCAAGAATATGCCTGAGCTACAGGCAGTTAGATTTGGGTATGTCTTCAGGCGGAATTTGAAAAAAAGTAGGGGGGTAGCTCTAAGTTAACCTCTAGTGACTCCCCATCCCGCATGCGGGAGCGTAATCATCGCCTGACACTAATTAGCAAAAATGCAACGGACATAAATATCCCTAGAAAATATTACTATTCATGAAAATCACAATGAAATATATTGAGACACAGTTTAGCCTTTTGTTAATATGTCATTTCAGATTTTCAAAATATGCTTTACAGCCAAAGCTAGACTCGCTTTTACATCTGCTAACCATGTGTATATGACAAATACAATTTGATTTGATTTAGACAAGCATTTGTGTAAGTTTATCGATAGCCTAGCATAGCATTTTGTCCAGCTAGCAGCAGGTAACTTGGTCACGGAAATAAGAAAAGCAATCAAATTAAATCATTTACCTTTGAGCTTTGGATGTTTTCACTCATGAGACTCCCAGTTAGATAGCAAAGGTTCCTTTTTTCCCAAAATATTATTTTTGTAGGCGAAATAGCTCCGTTTGTTCTTAACTTTTGGCTGAGATATCGCCGGGAAATTGCAGTCACGAAAACGGCGAAAAATATTCCAAATTAGCTCCATAATATCGACAGAAACATGGCAAACGTTTATAATCAATCCTCAAGGTGTTTTTCAAATATCTATTCAATAATATATCCACCGGGACAATTGGTTTTTCAGTAGGACCGATTGGAATAATGGCTACCTCTGTATTTTACGCGAGAATCTCTCTGGGAGCATCAACTGACCACTTGTGCAATGTAGCCGCTTACGGGTATTCTTCAACATAAATGCGTAAAACTACATCACCATGCTGTAGACACCTTCGGGAATACGGAGAAAAAGTAATCTGGTTGATAGCCCATTCACTGCTCAATAGGGACTCATTGGAACGCAGCTTTCAAAACAGGAGGTACGTCCGGATTGGATTTTTCTCAGCCTTTCGCCTGCAACATCAGTTCTGTTATACTCACAGACAATATATTTACAGTTTTAGAAACGTTAGAGTGCTTTCTATCCTAAGCTGTCAATTATATGCATATTCTAGTATCTTGTCCTGACAAAATATCCCGTATACAACTTGTTCAGGTGTTTTTCCCCAAAAATGAAAATACTGCCCCTAGTTACAACTTAAGGAGAGGTACAGTATATCTATAATTCCATGTGTATAACTTGTATTATCATCTACATTTATGATGAGTATTTCTGTTGAAACAATGTGGCTATGCAAAATCACTTGATGGTTTTGGAACTAGTGAATCTAAATAGCCAATCTAAACTCAGATTTTTAAAAATAAATATGAACATTATCAAACAAAACATGCATGTATTGTGTAACATGAAGTCATATGAGTGTCATCTGTTGAAGATAATTCAAGGTTAGTGATTCATTTTATCTCTATTTCGGCTTTTTGTGAATGCTATATTT
This sequence comes from Oncorhynchus keta, assembly GCF_023373465.1. Taxonomy (NCBI): domain Eukaryota; kingdom Metazoa; phylum Chordata; class Actinopteri; order Salmoniformes; family Salmonidae; genus Oncorhynchus; species Oncorhynchus keta. Next base: position 17,353,280 of record NC_068446.1, read on the forward strand.
CGCTGGAAAATGGCTGTGCTTATTGTGGTTTGGTGGAGACCTAACATATTCGTTTGTAGTGTTTTCACTGAAAAGCCTATTTGAAATCGGACACTTTGGTGGGATTAACAACGAGAATAGCTTTAAAAATGTATGTTTTAGGAATTGTAATTATGAGATTTCTGTGGTTTGAATTTGGCGCCCTCTATTTTCACTGGTAGTTGTCATATCGATCCCATTACCGGCATTGCAGCCATGACAAGTTAACAAGAAGTTAAGCTTTAATTTGATGTTTCACACATACATTTTCAAGAATGTTAAATATTTGAATTTAGTATTTTTGAATTTTGCGCTCTGCAATTTCACCGATGTTTGCCAGGTGGGAACTACTGTCCCTCCTGCCCATAATAAGTTTTAAAGGTCTTGTTCACATCGGCTATGGAGAGCGTGATCACACAGTCATCCGGAACAGCTGGTGCTCTCATGCATGCTTGAGTGTTGCTTGCCTCGAAGTGAGCAGCTCGTGACTCGGTTTCCCTTTGGTGTCCGTAATAGTTTTCAAGCTCTGCCACATCCGGCGATGATATTCGTCTAAAATGAGCATTCACATCAGCTGATTTACAGTAGGCTTGCACCTACTGTGCATTGGTATATGCATTTCCTGTTTTCAATAATTTAACATCTGTGTGACCGATACAGCAGAGAGGTTTTCAATCATAGGAAGTGCATGAGAAGTTGGGCTAGATCTGGAAAATCTAGGCATATATTTCCCCCACTGAATGTCCATTTGTCTCGCTAGCTGTCCATTAATAACAAACAGGGCGTGCCAAGCTGTTAATCAGCCTAACGTTACATTCTTTATTCATATCCCATCGCTCCCGACACACACAAACATTATATTATATTCCAGAACACAGGCACACACACACACACACACACACACACACACACACACACACACACACACACACACACACACACACACACACACACACACACACACACACACACACACACACACACACACACACACACACCTCAGTGTTCACTCATCCCCTCCTCCCTCTATTAAATCAACCTTCAGCTCCACATGTCAAGATAATTTGTCCTTATAGTGTAGGAAAATAAACCATCAAAAGACAAGCAGGCATTCATTTTTGTGACTCGACCACATCCTCATGAAATATTGAAACTATGAAGGCGAACTTACTTGTGTTGTAATGGAAATGCCACAGGCTGCGCTGGAATAATTGCGACATCACGTTCATCACTGTAGACTAGAGTGAAAAAATACAACCTTATCCGGTATGATCATTATTTAATCAACATATCTTGTTTTATCATCATGTATCTTTAATGTTCTTTTGATGACGTTGTTGGCTTCTGGAGTGCTCATCATGGCAACACACACCCCTGCTGATTAGAATCCACCTCAGAGGCAACACACACAGACACGCAAACAAACAGACGCACACACGTACTCACACCTAGCTAGGGGGATAATTACAGACTGTATGTTAGTACAGTACTTTATACCAGCGGTGGAGTGGACCACTGGTTTTCATGGCACTGTAATCTACGATGGCGGCTGGGTGGCAGGGACAGAGAGGGGTGGGTATAGGGTAGAGTAAAGTCTGGATAAGAGTTTAAAGCAGGACATGGCCAGAGGTTTCCTCCAAGGTTTTGTCAGTCACACTGGAATCGATTGACTCATACGTGCATCAATCTAATTAACATAATTGAATAATTTCCATCAAAATCTGTCTGTTCAACTTATACACATGATCATCCTGTAGGGTACACATGATCCATCTCTCTCTGACAGGACACAGGGAGGGGTTGGTGGAGTTGACAGTACTTTGAAATATAGTGGCTACATTATGAGGTAGAACATAATACTGTTATAGACATAATATAATATAAACTTTCATGGCAGCTAGTGTCAGTTAATGATTGGTATAGCTAGCGCCCAGAAAGCCATACGAGGAAATGTTCGAATAAAGTATTGCCATCGACACTCAATGGACAATTTATTTGGGAGCGATCAAAATGTACACAATTGTTACCTGGAGGAAAATGGGGGAGGGTCATGCTTTTTAAATTTCAGTTAGGTGAGGGTTTAGTATAATTTTGGGGCGGGTCCAGGGGAGGGTCATGTAATTTGTTAGCAATTAAATGTTGCCGTGTCTTTACTATCATTAATTGAAGACTATTAGTTTTAATCAAAGATTCTCTGTAGTTAGTCAGTTTGAGAATGATTTGCTTATTACAGTATCTCCTGCCCGATGATGCCCCTCATCCCTGATTCTCTGCTGGGCACCCAAAATCAATTGTGCCTAGTGTGGTCTCAATACAAATAATCCATAACCTATACTATAGGCTATAGGCCTAAGCTATTTGAAGAGCATGCTCGGAGAAGCACAGCACAAAGTTATATTTTTAAGAAAATGTACAGTACCAGTCAAAGGTTTGGACACGCCTACTCAATTTAAGGGTTTTTCTTAATTTTTAAAAATATTTTCTATATTGTCAATAATAGTGAAGATATCAAAACTATAAAATAAGTTTTAAACAAATCAAAATATATTTTATATTGTAGATTCTTCAAAGTAGCCACCCTTTGACGTGTTGACAGCTTTGCAAACTCTTGTCATTTTCTCAACCAGCTTCACCTGGAATGCTTTTCCAAAAGTCTTGAAGGAGTTCCCACATATTCTGAGAACTTGTTGGCCGTTTTTTCTACACTCTGTGGTCCAACTCATCCCAAACCACCTCATTTGGGTTGAGGTCGGGGGATTGTGGAGGTCAGGTCATCTGCTGCAGCACTCCATCACTGGTCAACTAGCCTTTACACAGTCTGGAGGTGTGTTGGGTTATTGTCTTGTTGAAAATGATAGTCCCACTAAGCGCAAACCAGATGGGAGGGTGTATCGCTGCAGAATGCTGTGGTAGCCATGCTGGTTAATTGTGCCTTGAATTCTAAATAAATCACTGACCGTGTCACCAGCAAAGCACCCCCACACCATCACACCTCGTTCTCCATGCTTCACAGTGGGAACCATACATGCGGCGACCTACTCTGCATCTCACAAAGACACGGCGGTTGGAACCAAAAATCTCAAATGTGAACTCATCAGACCAAATGACAGATTTCCACCAGTTTAATGACCATTGCTCATGTTCCTTGGCCCAAGCAAGTCTGTTCTTCTTATCGGTGTCCTTAAGTAGTGGTTTCTTTGCTGCAATTTGACCATGAAGGCCAGATTCACACAGTCTCCTCTGAACCGTTAATGTTGAGATGTGTCTGTTACTTGAACTCTGTGAAGCATTTATTTGGGCTGCTGAGGCAGGTAACAGGTAATGAATTGATCCTTTGTAGCAGAAGTAACTCTGGGTCTTAATTTCCTATGTCGGTCATCATGAGAGCCAGTTTCATCATAGCACTTCATGGTTTTTCCGGATTTACTGACCTTCATGTCTTAAAGTGATGATGGACTGTCGTTTCTCTTTGCTTATTTGAGCTGTTCTTGCCTTATAACACGGACCTTGTCTTTTAACAAATAGGGCTATCTTCTGCATACCACCCCTACCTTGTCACAACACAACTGATTGGCTCAAACACATTAAGAAGGAAAGAAATTCCACAAAATAACTTTTAACAAAGGCACACATGTTAATTGAAATGCATTTCAGGTGACTACCCCGTGAAGCTGGTTGAGAGAATGCCAAGAGTGTGCAAAGCTATCATCAACGCAAAGAGTGCCTATTTTGAAGAATCTCTAATATAAAATGTATTTTGATTTGTTTAACAATTTTTGGGTTACTAAATGATTCCATATGTGTTATTTCATAGAAGTAAATGTAGAAAATAGTAAAAAAAATATAGAAAAATCCTGGAATGAGTAGGTGTCTAAACTTTTGACTGGTACTGTACTTCCTTCCCTAATTTTTGAGTTGCTAGGATGGTGTACTGTATATAAAACTAGGATACACTGCATTACACACTGCAATGGATAGACTTTCCCAATCATGAGCCCCGGACCCGCCCTGCTCTTGCTGATGTAAATCTTTGTGTGCTGCCTAACCAACCAATGACTGTGCTGTAAACGGTGGCACATCAGGAATCAAAGGCTTCTTCCAAAAATAATGTTTTAATTGTCCAAAAAATGCAATATCTGTGCACACGGACTAGGCCTACTAATTTCCTGTTCAGTTTGAGTGGGAGAGTGCGAAGATGATAGGAAGGACCAGAGGTTAGCTTGCTACAGGTATGATTGATGTTAATAGAATCCACATGTTTCGTTGCCAATAATGAAGCTATTTATCAGAGTTATTGACCTCCCAATAAGCTATATTTGAGTAATTTACATAACTTACATTACTATGAAGCGGCAGGCACGAAGATGGACAACGCATGGGTGCTGAGTAGGCTAATTTGAGAAGGCCTAACTCATTTAAACAATCTTCATTTGAATTTGACTTTAGGCTATTAACATTAAGAGGGCTTTGGGATGCCTTTGGTCATGCGATGAGTTATGCATGTCTAGTTTTGTTTATTTAGCCAAGCAGATGCTCTTATATTCCCATGCTCTAATCACAGAAAACACATCTATTTCTTAACAACCATATCATGGAAAAAATATATAATAAATTACAAAATTATAGTTTCCCAAATGAAAAATTGTTACAAGAGCATATAGGTCTATCTGATGATATGCCTGTGTTGTGTTAAAACAAATGGCTTTTTTCTCAAATTCATTGATGATCAGATACTTCAGTTAAAAGTGATTATGTTGCTCTAATTTTTTACAGTTGATAGTCTAAGTTTGGAACAGTCCAAAAGTTGTCTCCTATTTTTTAACAATAGCTTGTATAGAAATCTAAATGTCTTCGTTGTTATGCTCTGCTGGGGTATTAAAATGGAGTCTGCTTGTCTTCAGTCATGTAAAATTACGTAGAATTGCATGAAATGCGTTTATAAAAAGCATTTATTTCTTGGATCGCAAATAAGATGATAGATTCATACAGTGCTTTTATTATAATGGATATCTCTTCACTGCTACCATTGTCCGCAGTGGTCCGCAAATCCACAACATTCTGGCTAGTTTGCCATGTAATGCTTATAAACCTAAAACTGCATGCCAACAGGATCCAGCACCTCTCAGTTTTGACTTGTTCATTCCGGGAGGTATTTGCCCGGATCCGTTACCTCTCGCAGCATGATGTATTAATTGTTTCACTGTTCGCACTGTAAACATTTAGAATAACGGCGTTAAATCAAGTTGCCTCCTCATTATTTCTCCCGCCCCCCAGATAGACAATTAAGTCTCCATTTTGTTGCTCTCAGCCTATAGACAGAAACTAAAACAGGAAACGCCCGTGCTCAGGTCTGTTCAACGTTGGTCCGACCAATCTGATTCCACACTTCAAGATTGCTTTGATCACGTGGACTGGAATATGTTACGGATAGCGTCAAACAACAACATCGAAGTATACGCTGATTCGGTGAGCGAGTTTATTAGCAAATGCATCAGTGATGTTGTACCCACGGTGACTATTAAAACCTTCCCCAACTAGAAACCATGGATTGATGGCAGCATTTGTGCAAAACTGAAAGTGCAAACCACTGCTTTAATCAGGGCAAGGCGACCGGAAACATGATCGAAAACAATCAAACAAGCTGAGAGTCATAATAGAGACAAAGTAGAGTCGCAATTTAACGGCGCAGACACAAGAGGTATGTGGAAGTGTCTACAGTCAATCACAGACTACAAAAAGAAAACCAGCCCTGTCGCGGACCCCAATGTCTTGCTCCCAGACAAACTAAACAGTTTCTTTGCTCACTTTGAGGACATTACAGTGCCACCAACACAGCCCGCTACTAAAACCTGCGGGCTCTCCTTCACTGCAGCTAATGTGAGTAAAACATTTAAATGTGTTAACCCTCGCAAGGCTGCCGGCCCAGACGGCATCCCTAGCCGTGTCCTCAGAGCATGCATAGACCAGCTGTCTGGTGTGTTTACGGACATATTCAATCAATCCCTATCCCAGTCTGCTGTTCCCACATGCTTCAAGAGGGTAAACATGGTTCCTGATCCCAAGAAAGCTAAGGTAACTAAGCTAAATGACTATCGCCACGTAGCACTCACTTCCGTCATCATCATCGTGCTTTGAGAGACTAGTCAAGGATCATATCACCTCCACCCTACCTGGCACCCTAGACCCACTCCAATTTGCTTAATGCCCCAATAGGTCCACAGACGAGGCAATCGTAATCACACTGCACACTGCCCTAATCCATCTGGACAATACTTATGTAAGAATGTTGTCCATCGACTACAGCTCAGCATTTAACACCATAGTACCCTCCAAACTTGTCATTAAGCTTGAGACCCTGGGTCTCGACCCTGCCCTGTGCAACCGGGTCTTGGACTTTTTGAAGGCACGCTCCCAGGTGGTGAGGGTAGGAAACCACAACTCCACCCCGCTGATCCTCAACACCGGGGCCCCGCAAGGGTGTGTTCTCAGCCCTCTACTGTACTCCCTGTTCACCCATATGACTGCGTGGCCATACACGCCTCCATGTCAATCATCAAGTTTGCAGTCTACACTACAGTGGTAGGCTTGATTCCCAACAACGACGAGACGACCTACAGGGAGGAGGTGAGGGCCCTCGGAGTGTGGTGTCAGGAAAACAACCTCACACTCAATGTCAACAAAACAAAGGAGATAATCTTAGACTTCAGGAAACAGTAGAGGGAGCACCCCCCTATCCACATCGACAGGACAGTAGTGGAGAAGATTGAAAGTTTTAAGTTCCTTGGAGTACACATCACGGACAAACTGAAATGGTCCACCCACACAGACAGCGTGGTGACGAAGGCGCAACATTGCCTCGTCAACCTCAGGAGGCTGAATACATGTGGCTTGTCACCTAAAACACTCACTAACTTTTACAGATGCACAATTGAGAGCATCCTGTCGGGCTGTATCACCGCCTGGTACGGCAACTGCTCCGCACACAACCATTAAGGCTCTCCAGAGGGTAGTGAGGTCTGCACAACGCATCACCTGGGGCAAACTGCTTGCACTCCAGGACACCAACATCATCCAATGTCACAAGAAGGCCAAAAAGATCATCAAGGACAACAATCACCCGAGCCACTGCCTGTTCACCCTGCTCTCATCCAGAAGGCGAGGTCAGTACAGGTGCATCAAAGCTGGGACCGAGAGACTGAAAAACAGCTTCTATCTCAATGCCATCAGACTGTTAAACAGCCATCACTAACATTTAGTGGCTGCTGTCAACATACTGACTCAAATCTCTAGCCACTTAAGCCTAAGCAGTAACAAGTGTATTTTACATAACTTTGTCAGTCGTCAGATAATACATTTGATGTCTAATGACACGCCCAGCTTATAAAATACTGATGTGTGGGCTTCTTTGATAAAACTAGGTAGACATTGCTTGGGCCTTATTGATTAAAATAATTATTGGTTAGATTTATTACTACTACTACGCTGCTGTTCATTGATTTCCATTACCATCTTTCTATTTATCCTGCTACTGGTCAATATTACTCCTGTTTTACATTTCAGTCATTTAGCAGACACTCTTATACAATGCAATTTACAGTACATGAGCAATTAGGATTAAGTGCCTTGCTCAAGGCCACATATTGTTCAACTAGTCAGCTCTGGGATTTGAACCAGTGATCTTTCAGTTACTGGCCCAATGCTCTATCCGCTAGCTACATGATTATTAGTATGTTACCATAAGTATTTATATATTCCTGCTACCAGTCACTTTTCAGCCCTGTTTACAAATACAGTGCATTCGGAAAGTATTTTGACCCCTTGACTTTCCCCTTTGCTACTGTGGTGGATGAATCAGAATTAGTTGGGTAACATAAGTAATTAAGATGTCTTATCTGCATAATATTCTTATGCGATATACTTTTTATTAGAATGTATTTCTAATGACTCTGGTGTTGGCAGTTGCATTTCTTCCCTCAGTTGTGGCTCAGTCACCTGGGGCCCAGAGAGGGGAGAGGTCAGGCTTGTCTTTTACATGTCTCTGGTGCTATGCAGAATATCAGAAAGCGAAGAGGACAGGATGGAACATTGTCTTCGTATGTGAATGTGTCTTTACCTATTCTTAAACCATGTGAAGGGATGGTGTGATTAATGGGGAACCAATTACTTGTCTCCACAATGTCTGTGTGCCAGTCACTCCCTATATTAGACCACCACCGAAACAAAGACAAGAGGCAGCCATTTTGTCCCAGAAAATATAAAATTATCAAAGCAGGATTAAAAAATAAATAATTCACTAACCTTTTGAAAATCTTCATCAGATGACAGTCATATGACATGTTACACAGTACATTTATGTTTTGTACAATAATATGCATTTATATCCATAAACCACAGTTTACATTGACGCCATGTTCATAAAATTATCAAAAATGTCCGGAGAAATTATGGAAAGCTACGCCAGATAACAGAAATACTCATCATAAACTTTGACTAAAGATACATGTTTTACATACAGTTAGAAAGATACACTGGTTCTGAATGCAACCTCTGTGTCAGATTTGTTTTTAACGTTACAGAATTAGTTGACTATGCAATAACCTGAGACGGCGCTCAGACCTAAGCAATATTTCTCCGCTATGTTGGAGTCAACAGAAATACAAAATTACAACGTAAATATTCCCTTACCTTTGATGGTCTTCGATCAGAATGTAGTGGAAGGAGTCATACTTACCCAATACATCGTTTTGTTTCAGTTCGTGTGTCCTTATAGTAGCATCTGCTACCACTTTCAGCTGAAATGCATCCAAAATGACTTCTGGTCCCAAACAGTTGCGTATCAAAACATCCAAATTACATATTATATGTCGACTAAACTGGTCAAACTAAGTGCAGAATCAAGCTTTAGGATGTTATAAACGTACAAAACAATTCTCAATTCAACCGGACAATCATACTTCTTCTCAGGCAAGCTGGAACAGAGGAAGGTCTGTGTCCAATTCGCACCCTAACGCACATGTATTTTCTCGTGACATCCACTCTTTTGCCTCCCAAAGGGTCAAAGCTCGCGGGATTTGCACAATTAAACGCTCTACTGAATGAGGACATCTAGTGGAAGACATAGAAAGTGTCTGCAGATCCATAGCTGGTTGGGAAGGGTGGGGGCGATGACGTCAAAGTTGCCCCAAGTTTCAGGCTTCCAAAACTAGTTTGGGAGATTGCCTGCCCTGTGAGTTCTGCGATACTTACAGACATAATTCAAACGGTTTGAGAAGCTTTAGATTGTTTTCTATCCAATAATAATTATTACATGCATATATTAGCAATTTTGGACAGATTTCTTTTCAGTATACTATGGGCACGCAATTCATCCAAAGGGGGCAGTATCATGCCTAGCCTTAACACGTTAAGTAAAAGTCCCTTTGTGAAGAGTTCCTAACATCTGTGGTTCGTCATGTAAGTTAAGAGGGGTGTATCTTGGCTAAAAATATCTTTGTATGTTTCTGTAGTCACTCTCAATGGTTCATTATAGATAGTGAATTGTTGAAAGTCAAATGCTATGACAAAGCTTACTAAAGATGTAGTTTAAGTATAACTCTGACTGGTGTGTAGTATGTAACTCTACTCATTTGGTAAATCTACACACAATACCCCGTGACAAAGCAAAAACAGATTTTTAGAAATGTACTGACACTCTTACACACACACTCACCACTTATACTGCTGCCATAAGGTTTGCTATCATTATTACTTATCCCACTACCAGTCACTTTCTCCTAATCCCTGCCTACATGCATTTATCTCAAATGGTCCAGTATCCCTGCACACTATAAAACATATTTGTTTTAATTAGTTATACTATTTTCATATTGAATGCTGCACTTGTTCATGTGAAAATTAATACTATTATGAATTCAGCTCCTCTCTCTCATACAGCAAGTCAGTTAACCTTAAGACTTTTTGCTAAGACACAGTCCAGGGATTGTTCAGTGAATTAACCAAACTCCCACCGCAGTAGTGTCAGGTAATGATTTCCCTAATTATTCTTTAATTCAATTTTATCATATATTTCTCTCTCTCGCTCTCACTCTAAGACGTTCAGTGCTGATATCTTTCCTTCATGCTCGGCCAGTGTCTGCTCTAGTATATGGCCCTCTCCGTTTCGGCTCTGGTTCATCTATCTGTTCTTCCCGTCTGCTTTCCGCAGTGCAAAGATATCTTTATTTTAACAAATCTTAGCAAATGTGCCAAGGATCAGCAAACCATCTGCGACTGGGATCCTTGAGAACTACTATACTGCCTCCCTAATATAGCATCATAGAAACTGTAATAAACTCAGTTGAATGTACGGAGGCATTAAGCATACATTAACACACAGAGAGACACAGAATAAGGAACAATCTATACTTTAACAAGCAGTCTGTTTTCCCTCACCCAAACCATTGTTGGGGGAATTTGCATAGGGCTAGCTGCCAGTGGATTTTCTGAAAGGCACCTCGCAGTGAGAAGAAACAAAACGTGGGGGAAAGAAATAAAAGAGGGAATTCGAGTCAGGCTAAGAGAGAGAGCTGGAACAGGTGCAAATGTACTGGTCACAGAGGCCAAACAGAGCAGCCAGTGTGGAGCTAGTGGAGGCTGTGGTGTGAGGGGAAAAATAGTTTGTGGTCTGGAAACAGTGGATGCTACTTAGCCTTCACAAACATCAGTGAGGAGACTGCTGTATTTGTTCAAAGCAGAACCATGAGCTTGTGTGAGTGGACTGCAAAGTCAGAGAGAGAGACAGAGAGATAGACAGTTTAACAACCCCTTTACAATCAGACATGAAAGCTCAATGTAAACCGCTAGAACATTCCAGAGGTGTCAGCCCAGGAGAAATGGATGAGTTTATAGTAATTGTGTGGGCCAGGTTTATTCTTTAAAAAAAAGTTCATTGACGGCAATAAAAAATTAAAATACATGAACTTTGATACAACAACAGGATATCTGAAAATCTTTGGCCAGGCCTTTGGTGTCTGGCATTGTATTCTACAGGTTTAGCTTCAAATCTAAGAATACCTGCACACAGCCATGCTCAACTCATTAAAGATGGAGACCGCATCATGGGAAACAGTGCCACGGTCCACTCCAGCACCTTTGTTATTGTTTGTGGACAAAACTGAAGTGATCGAGGTGTGTTGAGCTGTGTGCAAAAAAACAAAATCACTACATATGCTGCTGTTCTATCGTGCGTGCAATTGATGTCAGAGGGGGAAGAAATACTGTTCGTTGTCGGCAGTAACTTCTTTGTTGTTGTAATATCCCAAACGAACGAGGCAGTTTCAGCGTTAATTTCTTGGTGACTGGGGGGCAGTATTGAGTAGCTTGGATGAATAAGGTGCCCAGAGTAAACTGCCTGCTACTTAGCCATAAAAGCTAGAATATACATATGGTATATTTGGATAGAACACACTCTGAAGTTTCTAATACTGTTTGAATAATGTCTGTGAGTATAACAGAACCCATGTGGCAGGCGAAAACCTGAGAAAAATCCAACAAAGAAGTGGGAAATCTGAGGTTTGTAGTTTTTCAACTCATAGCCTATCGAAGATACAGTGGGATATTGGTCATGTTGCACTTCCTAAGGCTTCCACTGGATGTCAACAGTCTTTAGCCTCTTTTGATGCTTCTACTGTGAAGTGGGGACGAATGAGAGAGGATTGAGCCAGGTGTCTGGCAGATTGCCACGAGCTTGTGACGTGCGGTCAAGTGAAAGTTAGCTTGCGTTCCATTGCTTTTCTACAGACTAAGGAATTCTCCAGTTGGAACATTGTTGAAGATTTATGATAAAACATCCTAAAGATTGATTCTATACTTTGTTTGACATGTTTCTACGACCTGTATTATAACTTTTTGGACCTTTCGTCCAATCTTTCGTCTGGACGCGCGTTTGGATTTGTTTACCAAACACCCTAACAAAAGGAGGTATTTGGACATATATTATGAACTTTATCGAACAAATCAAACATTTATTGTTGAACTGGAATTCCTGGGAGTGCATTCTGATCAAGATCATCAAAGCTAAGTTCATGTTTAAAATTGTATTTCTGACTTCTGTTGACTGCACAATATGGCAGTTATCTTTTTGGCTTGTTTGGGCTCTGAGCGCCGTACTCAGATTATTGCATGGTATGCTTTTTCCATAAAGTTTTTAAAAAATCTTTCACAGTTGCATTAAGGAGAAATTTATCTAAAGTTCCATGTATAATAGTTGTATCTTTTATCAATGGTTATTATGAGTATTTCTGTAAATTGATGTGTTTCTCTGCAAAATCACAGCATGTTTTGGAACTACTGAACATAACACGCCAATGTAGAATTCGATTCTTGCATATAAATATGCACTTTATCGAATGAAACATACATGTATTGTGTAGCATGATATTCTATGAGTGTTATCTGATGAAGATCATCAAAGGTTAGTGATTAATATGATATATATTTCTGCTTTTTGTGACTCCTTCCTTTGGCTGGAAAAAAACCTAACATATTAATTTGGGGTGCTTTCGCTGTAAAGCCTTTTTGAAATCAGACACTGTGGCTGGATTTTGACGGGAAATGTCTCTGGAGACAAAGCACATGTAACGGCGTTCGTTTGTTGAAGGAGAGTCGGACCAAAATGCAGCGTGGTGGTTACTCATGTTCGTTAATGACAAATAGCGAATACATGAAATAACTATACAAATACAAAAACAACAAACGGAACGAGAAAACCTAATTACAGCCTATCTGGTGAACACTACACAGAGACAGGAACAATCACCCACAAAATACACAGTGAAACCCCGGTTACCTAAATATGGTTCCCAATCAGAGACAAAGAGAATCACCTGACTCTGATTGAGAACCGTCTCAGGCAGCAAAACCTATGCTACACCCCTACTCAGCCGCAATCCCAATACCTACAAAACCCCAATACGAAACACAAGAAAATAAACCCATGTCACACCCTAGCCTGACCAAATATATAACGAAAACACAAAATACTATGACCAAGGCGTGACAGAACCCCCCCCCCCTAAGGTGCGGACTCCCGGACGCACCTCAAAACAATAGGGAGGGTCCGGGTGGGCGTCTGTCCATGGTGGCGGCTCCGGCTCAGGACGTGGACCCCACTCCATTAATGTCATAGTTCCTCCCCTTCGCGTCCTGGGATAATCCACCCTACCTACAAAACCCCAATACGAAACACAACAAAATAAACCCATGTCACACCCTGGCCTGACCAAATGTATAACGAAAACACAAAATACTATGACCAAGGCGTGACAGCACATTCCTTTATGAATTTGGAGGGGGATACACTGGATCTCCTCTCCTGTAGTTTACAACAGGGTGTGAGTTGTAACCCCCCAACAGTTCCTTCTCCCCCCTCTGCGTGAAAGAGAGGGTCTGGCCGAAGTGATACACTGCAAAGCTGAACTGACCCATCTAGATCCTCACAGGAGAGTTCTGAATGCTGATCAATGTGTTGTCATGGCAGCACAAAGTGAGTGATAAGAAAGCGTGCAGCAGGCAGATTTTGTGGAGACGAAAAAGAGAGAAGCTCATTGAGTTCCTTCTTCAGATATTTTTTTTCTCTGAAATGGGTTGTGTTAAACAAAAAGGGACAGACGCTTTACTATGATGCACACCAAGCTGACAGAAATCTATTTACTATTTCCAGACAACTCTGGAACTTTGTTTCTCCCGCTGTTAACTTCATAATTGCAACCAACAGCTTGAGCAGGTAAGGCCCAGGCACCAATATTTACAGCTGATGTAACGTGGATAGGAAGTTAAACGAATGTTAACTGCATGCTAGTTTTAACAAAGTTTAAGACATTTGTCCTTGAGGAATGGTTTCTTATTTGATAATTCAGTTTTGACATTTTGTGATTGACAATGAAGATACTTTGTTTTGTCTGTCTGTGCAATGGAGGAGTTTTTTTAGACTATTTATGTGATGATGACCTTGTTTGAAGACATGTGTTAACCCCACAAGCTAATGCCTAGGGTTTAGCTCAGGAAACTAATACCATTGTGATACTGGTGAGGTAACACATAGAATGTGGTCCAAAATTATCGACACAATATTGACTGTATAAATTTGAGCTATATTGTGCGCTCAAAAAATAAGGGAATTACATTATTTTGTACTAATACAATTGCTCAAAGAAACATTACTTTTCAATAATATTGTATTTCTAAGTTGGGGTCAAAATTATTATTATTAACACTAACGATTCTTATGAATCAAGTAGTCCTGCTGTGTGGTCCTCCTGTAGCTCAGTTGGTAGAGCATGGCGCTTGTAACGCCAGGGTAGTGGGTTCGATTCCCGGGACCACCCATACGTAGAATGTATGCACACATGACTGTAAGTCGCTTTGGATAAAAGCGTCTGCTAAATGGCATATATATATATATATAAGTAATCAAAAGTTATTCCTACGACACAATGTCTACATCAAGCTTGTGACTCTTTGCAGTTTATTTTGGTTGTGTTCCAGATAGTTTTAAGCCCAATAGAAACAGATGGTGCATAATGTATTGTGTCATTTTGGAGTCACATTTATCGTAAATAAGATTCTAGTATGTTTCTGAACACTTCTACATGAATGTGAATCCTACCATGATAACAGATAATCCTGAATTAATTGTAAATAATGATGTCTGTAACTTACTCAGAGGGTCAAAGATCATGCTAATCTCCCTGTTATTGGTAATAGTGAGAGGATGATTTTTGGCCCTCACTTTCTCATTCCTCATTATTCACAATTCATTCAGGATTATCCATTAAACTAAATTCAGTTAAATCCGTTGAACTGCATCTGGTTACCCACTAATGCAGCATATCATTTACCTAGCACGCTTGCATAATGCGACACGGCATGTAAACATATTGAAAGTATTAATTAATTCACTGTTCGGCAAAAGAATGTTGATAACAGTTACTTTACAAAATAAGACGCCAGGTAGCTTGCAAAATAAGTTACATTCAGTCTTAGAAAGCTAACTTTGGTAGCTATCTTACAGCTGAATCAAAAGTGAGATAACTACCCTAGAAATTAATTTGTAATACGATGCAAACCATCCTGTACCTGTCCTGCAGATGATGTTTGGATGTACCAATCCTGTGCAGGTGTTGTTTCACCTGGTCTGCCACTGCGAGGAAGATCAGCTGTCCGTCTTCTCTCCCTGCAGCGCTGTCTTAGGTGTCTCACAGTACGAACATTGCAATTTATTGCCCTGGCCACATCTGCAGTCCTCATGCCTCCTTGCAGCATGCCTAAGGCACGTTTATGCAGATGAGCAGGGACCCTGGGCATCTTTCTTTTGGTGTATTTCAGAGTCAGTAGAAAGCCCTCTTTAGTGTCCTAACTGTGACCTTAATTGCCTACCGTAAGCTGTTTGGGTCTTAAAGACCGTTCCACAGGTGAATGTTCATTAATTGTTTTTGGTTCATTGATCAAGCATGGTAAACAGTGTTTAACCTCACTAGGGGTGTGGGATGCTAGCGTCCCACCTGGCCAACATCCAGTGAAATTGCAGAGCGCCAAATTCAAAACCAGAAATCCTAATTATAAAAATTAATTAAACATACAAGTGTTACACGTGGGTTTAAAGATAAACTTCTTGTTAATCCAACCACGGTGTCAGATTTCAAAAGGGCTTTACGGCAAAAGCATACCATGTGATTATATGAGAACAGTGCCCAGCAGACAAATCATTACAAACAGTAACAACCCAAGTAGAGGAGTTACAGAAATAGTGATACAATTAATCACTTACCTCTTGTGACTCCCCATCCCGCGTGAGGGAGTGTAATCATCGACTGACACTAATAAGCATAACGCAATGGACATAAATATTCCTAGAAAATATTCATTTTCATGAAAATCACAAGTGAAATATATTGAGACACAGCTTAGACTTTTGTTAATCACCCTGTCATCTCAGATGTTCAAAATATGCTTTACAGCCAAACCTAGACAAGAATTTGTGTAAGTTTATCAATAGCCTTGAATAGCATTTTGTCCAGCTAGCAGCAGGTAACTTGGTCATGGAAATCAGAAAAGCAATCAACTTGAATGGTTTACCTTTGATGAGCTTCGGATGTTTTCACTCATGAGAATCCCAGTTAGATAGCCAATGTTTCTTTTTTCCAAAAATATTATTTTTGTAGGCGAAATACTGTAGCTCCGTTTGTTCTTCACGTTTGGCTGAGAAATCGCCCGGAAATTGCAGTCGCAAAAACGCCGAAAAAAAAAAATCAAAATTAGCTCCATAATATCGACAGAAACATGGCAAATGTTGTTTATAATCAATCCTCAAGGTGTTTTTCAAATATCTATTCGATAATATATCCACCGGGACAATTGTTTTTTCAGTAGGACCGATTGGAATAATGGCTACCTCTGTATTTTACGTGAGAATCACTCTGGGAGCCATCAGGTGACCAGTTGCGCAATGTAGCGGCTTACGGGTATTCCTCAACATTAATGCGTGCAACTACGTCACAATGCTGTAGACACCTTGGGGAATACGGAGAAAAATTGGATACATTTTATCGCTATTTCTGACTCTTGTTTCTCCTCTTCTTGGCTGCTAACTGTGTGTAATGATTGGTCTGCTGGGCGCTGTTCTTTAATAATCACATGATTTTCTTTCATCGTAAAGCCTTTTTGAATTCTGACACAGCGGTTGGATTAACCTTTTGTGACTAGGGGGCAGTATTTTCATTTTTGGAAAAATAACTTTCCCAAAGTAAACAGGCTATTTTGTCAGGACAAGATTCTAGAATATGCATATAATTGACGGCTTAGGATAGAAAACACTCTAAAGTTTCCAAAACTGTAAAAAATATTGTCTGTGAGTATAACAGAACTGATATTGCAGGCGAAAGCCTGAGAAAAATCCAATCCGGAAGAGACTCTTATTTACAAAGCTCTGCATTCCTATGCGTCCCTATTGAACAGTGAATGAGATATCAACCAGATTCCTTTTTCTATGGCTTCCTAATGTGTCTAGTGTCACAATACATAGTTTCAGACTTTTATTTTGAAAAATGAGGCTGAATGTTAACATTGCATCAGTGGTCAGCTGGAGTCTCTCAGAGTGTTTTGTGCGTAAGAGACAAATGCGGCCATTAACTCTCTTTCCTACTAAGAAGCCTTCTGTCCCGGTTGATATATTATCGAATAGATATTTGGAAAACACCTTGGGGATTGATTATAAACAACGTTTGCCATGTTTCTGTCGATATTATGTATCTAATTTGGAATATTTTTCGGTGTTGTCGTGGCCGCAATTTCCGGTCGATTTCTCAGCCAAACGTGAAGAACAAACTGAGCTTTTTCGCCTACAGAAATAATCTTTATGGAAAAAAGGAACATTTGCTATCTAAGCTATTGAAACCAAAGACTTCCACCTCCCAAATTGCAGTTCCTATGGCGTCCACTGGATATCACCAGTCTTTATACATGGTTTCAGGCTTGTATTCTGAAAAACCAATGAGGAATAGTTGTTTATACTCAGGAAGTCCTATGGCAAAACTCGTCTCATTGAGCGCATGACAGAGGGTGTGCGCTGCGTTCTTTTCCTTTCCTATTGAAAATAGTTCACTCCGTATGAACAATTATAATTTATTTAGATATTAGAGTACTAGAATTTGGAGCTCTGCAATTTTACCAGATGTTTTCGAGGTTGGTCGCTAGCGGGACCCCTGCGCCAGAAAGGATAAAGCGTTCTGTCAGCTACAGTTGTAGTCGGAAGTTGATATCCCATTCACTGCTCAATAGGGACGCATAGGAAGGGTCTCTTATTTAGAAACCACTGCCCCCTAGTTTCAAGAGGTTAACTTGCAATGAAAACAACTTTGACAAAATTAGAAATATATCTGAAACTGTAGCTAGACTCTTAGCCATATACATGGTTGAACGCTTCACTGCAGACTGCAACCACTTTCATTAAATAAAATGTCCTGTGTGGTTTCCTTTTTGTTTGTACAGCTTGCTTGTCCCGTTGTGTCAAGTCACATTGACTGTGTGCAATGCAATAAGAATCATCAGATATATGTCTCCTTCTGTCACGGATGCCCTTAGTTTGAAGATATAATCCGGAGACAGGTGTTTTATACAATACATAGCCTTCTGTGTTCTCTTTTCAACTCCCTCTGCATTTGCAATCTAACACCAGCATGGTATTCATCTCCTTATCATACTGTGGCTAAACCAACTAGTCTCATATTTTAACAACTTTATTCATATTTACAGATGGCATACATATTTGTTATTAAGACACATGACAGTTCAAGTGTTCTAGAAGGCATTTCTGCAAAAAAAATATTATAAAAAATAAACATTCAAATGCCTCTCCTGTGAAGTGACTTGCGACATATGCCTAGTTTCCTGAAACAAGTCACATATATCATTCTGGGTCATTCTGCGGTTTAAAAAAAATCTATAAATGTTATAATTTTTATTTTGTATCTGTTTTTCCATGTATGAATGTGTCATTCAATGCATTTCAATGGACTATTAGCCAAATTCAATATTTCAAACAATAACACAATAATTGATAACTACAAGGGTCCTAAAATTCCAAAACAAATAGCTAAATGATCCATGGTATGACCAGTGTGGTGGAAGAATCAGAATTAGTTGGGTAACATAGATAATTAAGATGTCTTATCTGCATACTATGCTTATATGATACACTTGTTATTAGAATGTATCCCTCCGGACTCCGGCAGTTGCACTTCTTCCCTCAGCTGGGGCTCAGTCACCTGGGGCCCAGAGAGGGGAGAGGTCAGGCTTGTCTTTCATATGTCCCTGGTGCTATGCAGAATATCAGAAAGGGAAGAGTACAGGGGGGAACATTGTTTTCATATCTGAATATGTCTTTACCTATTCTTAAACCATGTGAAGGTATGGCTTGATTAATGGGGAACCAATTACCTGTCTCCACAATGTATGTGCACCAGTCACTCCCTCCTTTGGCATTGGGGGATGTGTGTGGTAGTGTCTGGAACCATTGTATGTCATATCTTATGTTCCACTTATCCTGGGATAGTGTATGACCTAGAGGCTCACTCCACTCAGTGAGCTTTTCCAGGTGTGTGGTCAAGAAGGGGTTTTACTTGAGATGGGAGTATCTGGAGTTGGCAATTGATTTAAGCCATTGGATGAGTTGGTGTTTTTGTGCTATGAGATCGGAACCTCGTCTTAGGGGCCAAACTGAACGATCATTTATAGCGAATGCTCCCTGGCTGTGGGATGCTCCTTTCTCATTTAAAAGTCTCATCTTGTGACCTGTTCCAAACATCTGTGGTTTGTTATGTAGACTAGGGGTGTATCTTTGCTTTAAAAGATCTCAGTAGCCTTTGTGTTGTGGCTCTTCGCTTCAAGTTCCTTGGTGTTCACATCAACAACAAACTAGAATGGTCCAAACACACCAAGACAGTCGTGAAGAGGGCACAACAAAGCCTATTCCCCCTCAGGAAACAAAAAATATTTGGCATGGGTCGTTCAAAGGTTCTACAGCTGTAACATCGAAAGCATCCTGACAGGTTGCATCACTGCCTGGTACGGTAATTGCTCGGCCTCCGACCGCAAGGCACTTCAAAGGGTAGTGCGTACGGTCCAGTACATCACTGGGGCAAAGCTGCCTGCCATTCAGGACCTCTACAGTGGAAGACCCTAGAAATTGTCTAAGTCCCCAGCCAACCCAGTCATAGACTGTTCTCTCTACTACCGCATGGCAAGAGATACCGGAGTACTAAGTCTAGGACAAAAATGCTTCTCAACAGTTTTTACCCCCAAGCCATAAGACACCAAATGGTTACCCGGACGATTTGCATTGTGTACGCCCCCCCCACCTCCCGCCCAACCCTCTATTACGCTGCTGCTACTCTCTGTTTATCATATATGCATGTTCAGCGCAGCCAGAGCTGCCAGCCTGCATGGAGCAGCCAGAGCTGTCAGTCTGCATGAAGCAGCCAGAGCTGTCAGTCTGCATGAAGCAGCCAGAGCTGTCAGTCTGCATGGAGCAGCCAGAGCTGTCAGTCTGCAAGGAGCTGTCAGTCTGCAAGGAGCTGTCAGTCTGCAAGGAGCCGCCAGTCTGCAAGGAGCTGCCAGTCTGCAAGGAACTGCCAGTCTGCAAGGAGCTGCCAGTCTGCAAGGAAATGTCAGTCTGCAAGGAGCTGCCAGTCTGCAAGGAAATGTCAGTCTGCAAGGAGCTGCCAGTCTGCAAGGAGCTGTCAGTCTGCAAGGAGCTGTCAGTCTGCAAGGAGCTGCCAGTCTGCAAGGAGCTGCCAGTCTGCAAGGAGCTGGCAGTCTGTAAGGAGCTGTCAGTCTGCACGGAGCCGCCAGAGCTGTCAATCTGTAAGAAGCCACCAGAGCTGTCAGCCTACATGGAGCATCCAGAGCCGCCAGTCAACCAGACTCTTCCAGATCCGCCAGTCAACCAGACTCTTCCAGATCTGCCAGTCAGCCAGACTCTTCCAGATCCGCCAGTCAACCAGACTCTTCCAGATCCGCCAGTCAACCAGACTCTTCCAGATCCGCCAGTCAACCAGACTCTTCCAGATCTGCCAGTCAGTCAGACTCTTCCAGATCTGCTAGTCAACCAGACTCTTCCAGATCTGCCAGTCAACCAGACTCTTCCAGATCCGCCAGTCAGCCGGGATCTGCCAGAACTGCCAGTCGGCCAGGATCTGCCAGTCGGTCAGGATCCGCCAGTCAGCCAGGATCCGCCAGTCAGCCAGGATCCGCCAGTCAGCCAGGATCTGCCAGTCAGCCAGGATCTGCCGAAACCACCAGCCAGCCAGGATCTGGTAGATCCATCAACCTGCCTGAGCTTCCTCTCACTCCTGAGCTTCCTCTCACTCCTGAGCTTCCTCTCACTCCTGAGCTTCCTCTCACTCCTGAGCTTCCTCTCACTCCTGAGCTTCCACTCACTCCCAAGCTTCCTCTCACTCCCGAGCTTCCCCTCAGTCCCGAGCTGCCCCTCAGTCCCGATCTGCTCCTCAAGTCCAGTGGGGTTCTGGGTGAGGACTACTAGGCCATGGTCGGCGGCGAGGGTGGACTATCGAAGGACGCGAGGAGAGGGGACTAAGACATTGATTGAGTGGGGTCCACATCCCGCGCCGGAACCGCCACCATGGACATACGCCCACCCGGACCCTCCCTATTGTTTTGAGGTGCGTTCGGGAGTCTGCACCTTAGGGGGGGGGGTTCTGTCATGCCCTGGTCTGAGTATTTTGTGTTTATCTTTATTTATTTGGTCAGGCCAGGGTGTGGCATGGGTTTGTGTATCTGGTGTGTATGTATTGGGATTGTAGCTAGTGGGGTGTTCTGGTTAAGTCTATGGCTGTCTGAAGTGGTTCTCAATCAGAGGTAGGTGTTTATCGTTGTCTCTGATTGGGAACCATATTTAGGCAGCCATATTCTTTGAGTTTGTCGTGGGTGATTGTCCTTTGTGTCTTTGTTCCTTGTTCTGTGTGTATGTGCACCAGTATTAGGCTGTTTCGGTTTTCATTACGTTTATTGTTTTGTAGGTTTTGTATTTAGATTCGTGTTACGTTTGTTCATTAAACATGGATCGCAATCTACACGCTGCATTTTGGTCCGACTCTCCTACACCACAAGAGAACTGTTACATACATGTACGTACTACCTCAATAAGCCTGACTAACCCGTGTCTGTATATAGCCTTGCTACTGTTATTTTCAAATGTCTTTTTGCTGTTATTTTATTTCTTTACTTTACCGACACACACACACCTTTTTTCGCACTATTGGTTAGAGCCTGTAAGTAAGCATTTCACTGTAAGGTCTACAAATATTGTATTCGGCGCACGTGACAAATAAACTTTGATTTGATTTGCAGGGTTTAAAGAGACATTATACCTTTTTTTATTGTTTGTACTCTGTACCCTCAGACTACACTGAAATCATCCAAACCATCTCAAATACATGCACACACTCATGCATTCACCCGTATTATGAGTAGGCCTATGCCTTCTTGATTTACCCAGTTTAATCAAGAGATTTACCATTCGAATACCATTATTACCATTTTTTATGTAGTTAGATAGTTTTTTACCAAAGTCAAATTGATTGTATGATTCATTAATGCATACATTGCTGTCCCTGGGATAAGTTGACATAACATTTTTCAAATGAAATAATATTGAATATCAGCCTCCTTGACCCCCCCCAAAAAAAAATAAATAAAAATTGTTATCAGCCCTAATAAAATCTACTTTGGTGGTACTTTGTCTTCAGGACTGCTGGAGGAAAATGGCAAGAGAGAGAATGTAATAGAGAAAGAGGTTTGGAGAATAGTAGAAGGGAGAAGGTGAAGTTACACACAGTTATCAGTCAGAGCACGTATACATCCATGATGGGAATGCTGTTAGAGAGAGGCCTGGCTATAGCAGAGGTAGGGTGGATGCTGTTGTCTTTAATTGTGAACTGTGCTGGACAGTCATTTTCATACCAATTTGCTATACATGACATTTTGTTATCTGGCAGGGCCTTTCTATTTACTGGATTCATATTGTTCCTTGAATGTCAAGGATATTTATTTTGCTCTTTTGGAGGAAAATAAAGGAGTGATCTGTAAATGAGATTGTCATGGCTACAATACAGACATTCATGTCCCTGTTAGTAATGAAGAAATATTGAATCAAGATTAAGACAACAAGACCATTATAATGCAAGTTACTGAATGAAAACACAGAAAACCCCAAATCGATAACATGAAACATGTTGAGAAATTTTGAGAGCACCAAGTGTTCCCATGAAGTCATGCACATCAAATACTGTAGAATCCTCAATATGGTGTGGTTGCTGGTGCTAGTGAGCCCCCCGCAAACACACACACACACACACAAAACTCCTCTGCTTTCGCTAGGAATACAGGATGGAGAGGAGAACCAATTCAGTTGGAAAAGCTGGTTTGCTCACCTCTGAACAGGAATGTGTACCATACAGGAGCTGATTCTTTGGCTGCTGCAGAAGCAATCCAACTTGAACTTGAACAAATAAAGACAGACAACACTCACAGTTGTTAGCCATTTTGTGAGTGCTGGCCGTCTCTGTAATGGTTGGACTCAGTGTCACATACTGATCTGTTTCACCCATCTTTGTGATTGTCTACCCCCCCCCCTGCAGTTGTTGCCCATCTTCCCCATCATCCCCAGTGTATTTATACCTGTGTTCTCTGTTTGTCTGTTGCCAGTTCGCTTTGTTTTGTGAAACCTACCAGCGGTTTTCCCCTTGTGCCTGGCTGTTCTAGTTCCTGTTTTCTAGTTTGACTATTCTGACTGCCCTTACCCAGAGCCTGCCTGCCATTCTGTACCTTGCCACACGACACTGGATTATTCACCCTTGCCTGGTCTGACCCTGAGATTGCCTGCTGTTCTGGACCTTTTGCAACCTATCTGGATTACTGACCTCTGCCTGCCCTTGACCTGTTGTTTTGCCTGTCCGTGTACTAGTAATACACTATTGTTACTTCAACACTGTCTGCATCTGGGTGTTACCTGAAACATCATACTCAGTGGCTGGTACAAAACCATATTCAATTATTGTTCAGTGAAGATCATTCCCACTACCAGTACATTAACATGTACGGGGGGAACTCCAGAGTGGGGCAGCGATCCAAGGCACTGCATCTCAGTTCTGCAGATGGCACTACAGACCTTGGTTCGATTCCAAGCTGTATCACAACCGGCCCTGATTGGGAGTCCCATAGGGCGGCGCACAATTCGCCCATTGTCGTTAAAGTTTGACTGGGGTAAGTCGTCATTGTAAATAAGAATTTGTTCTTAACTGACTTGCCTAGTTAAATAATTAAATAAAAAAACAGCCATGTTGTTCCTCACCATGCTAGCCCTGAGCACGACAGGCAAGATTCCACCTTGTTTTATACATACTCTTTCTAACATCCTATGGTCGCCCAACTCTATCCTCTAGTTTTATCTGTAACCCACAACCCACTGCTTCCCCCTGTTTCCTATAGTGTGAAATACAAAGATTAGATTGTAATTACAGTATACTGTATACCCCATTCCTTTAGCATCCTTGTGAAAGCCTGTTCCTCTTTATTGAATATCCAATGAAATAACATTCTGTTTGGTGGGGTTGGGACTATTTGATGTTTTTATTGCTTTTCTATGCATTGACTGGCCTGGCTCCCTGTTGGAGATTATTTGATCCTATAAAAACGTACACATGTGTTATTAATGAATGAAATCAAACGGCATATCTTCTGCTGATGTCTAAACTATGAAGTTTTAAATTTGAAATAAAAAACATAGCCGTTTCTTCTTTTATTAATTTACAGGCAGGTAATTCTCTTGAACTTTGTTTCCCCAACCCAACTGTTTCCCACTAGAACAGCCAGAACATACTGAGCTTAGGAAACAATTTGGGATATTGTTTTCCTGAAGCAACATATTTTTCCCAGGATATGTATCTCCCAAAAAGTATTTACATATATTGAATATCACTTGTGCTTTCAGATGTACGACTTGATTACTTGCGATGTGCATTGGAAAGTAATAAAAAACTTGCTATAATTCATATGCAAAGAAAACAGATCTCTAGTACACGTCTGCTATACTGTGTGTGGACCATGTTGTGAATATAGAACAATTTCATGCCCAAGCAAGTTTTCAGAAAGTCAGTCACATGGAGTAACTTCGAGAGAAAGCGTCAATCGAGAGAGAAGGAAGAACGAAAAAAGACAAAATGCACAAACAAAACAATATAGATGTACAGAAATAAAACTGGCAGCATTTTTGCAGGGCTGGGCCTCCATTCAAATGGTTTCCTTTGTTAATAAAAACGTATTGTAATTCCAAGAGATTTGCAGAGATTTGCATGTGGCAAATGCTGCAGAGATATATTAGGTACACACATCTATTACTGGGTCGGACCCCCCATTGCCTCCAGAACAGCCTAAATTCTTATGGGTATAGATTCTACAAGGTGTGGCATTCAAACATTGATCAATTGGTGTCAAGGGGCCTAACGTGTGCCAGAAAATCATTCCCCACACCATTGCACCACCGCCACCCGCCTGTACCAGTGACACCAGGCAGGATAGGGCCATGGACTCATGCTTCTTATGCCGAATCCGGACTTTGCGCTCAGCATGACTCAACAGGAACCGGAATTCGTCGAACCACGTGATGTTTGCCCACTCCTCAATTGTCCAGTGTTGGTGATCGCATGCCCACTGGAGCCGCTTGTCATGACTTCTGCCGAAGTCGGTTCCTATCCTTGTTCGGGCGGTGTTCGGCATTTTTCATTTTCCATTTGTTTTGTCTCGTTTTTCCACACACCTGGTTTTCATTCCCTCATTACGTGTTGTGTATTTAACCCTCTGTTCCCCCCATGTCTTTGTGCGGTATTGTTTGTCGACTTGTTTGTCGACTAGTATCTTACATGTGTGATTTAATCAAAGTTTGATATTTATATCATTTTATTTGAATTTGCCGCGCTGCATTTTCCCTGGCTTTTGTACCATAAGAAGTTAAGCGGGAAAATTGTAATCAGCAACCACTGAATAGCATAGCGCCACAGTCAAATAATATTACTAAAACTATTCCTATTCATGAAATCATAAGGCAATATTGCAAAACACAGTTTACATTTACATTTACATTTAAGTAATTTAGCAGACGCTCTTATCCAGAGCGACTTACAAATTGGTGCATTCACCTTATGACATCCAGTGGAACAGCCACTTTACAATAGTGCATCTAAATCTTTTAAGGGGGGTGAGAAGGATTACTTTATCCTATCCTAGGTATTCCTTAAAGAGGTGGGGTTTCAGGTGTCTCCGGAAGGTGGTGAATGACTCCGCTGTCCTGGCGTCGTGAGGGAGTATGTTCCACCATTGGGGGGCCAGAGCAGCGAACAGTTTTGACTGGGCTGAGCGGGAACTGTACTTCCTCAGTGGTAGGGAGGCGAGCAGGCCAGAGGTGGATGAACGCAGTGCCCTTGTTTGGGTGTAGGGCCTGATCAGAGCCTGGAGGTACTGAAGTGCCGTTCCCCTCACAGCTCCGTAGGCAAGCACCATGGTCTTGTAGCGGATGCAAGCTTCAACTGGAAGCCAGTGGAGAGAGCGGAGGAGCGGGGTGACGTGAGAGAACTTGGGAAGGTTGAACACCAGACGGGCTGCGGCGTTCTGGATGAGTTGTAGGGGTTTAATGGCACAGGCAGGGAGCCCAGCCAACAGCGAGTTGCAGTAGTCCAGACGGGAGATGACAAGTGCCTGGATTAGGACATGCGCCGCTTCCTGTGTGAGGCAGGGTCGTACTCTGCGGATGTTGTAGAGCATGAACCTACAGGAACGGGCCACCGCCTTGATGTTAGTTGAGAACGACAGGGTGTTGTCCAGGATCACGCCAAGGTACTTAGCGCTCTGGGAGGAGGACACAATGGAGTTGTCAACCGTGATGGCGAGATCATGGAACGGGCAGTCCTTCCCCGGGAGGAAGAGCAGCTCCGTCTTGCCGAGGTTCAGCTTGAGGTGGTGATCCGTCATCCACACTGATATGTCTGCCAGACATGCAGAGATGCGATTCGCCACCTGGTCATCAGAAGGGGGAAAGGAGAAGATTAATTGTGTGTCGTCTGCATAGCAATGATAGGAGAGACCATGTGAGGTTATGACAGAGCCAAGTGACTTGGTGTATAGCGAGAATAGGAGAGGGCCTAGAACAGAGCCCTGGGGGACACCAGTGGTGAGAGCGCGTGGTGAGGAGACAGATTCTCGCCACGCCACCTGGTAGGAGCGACCTGTCAGGTAGGACGCAATCCAAGCGTGGGCCGCCCTGGAGATGCCCAACTCGGAGAGGGTGGAGAGGAGGATCTGATGGTTCACAGTATCGAAGGCAGCCGATAGGTCTAGAAGGATGAGAACAGAGGAGAGAGAGTTAGCTTTAGCAGTGCGGAGCGCCTCCGTGATACAGAGAAGAGCAGTCTCAGTTGAATGACTAGTCTTGAAACCTGACTGATTTGGATCAAGAAGGTCGTTCTGAGAGAGATAGCGGGAGAGCTGGCCAAGGACGGCACGTTCAAGAGTTTTGGAGAGAAAAGAAAGAAGGGATACTGGTCTGTAGTTGTTGACATCGGAGGGATCGAGTGTAGGTTTTTTCAGGAGGGGTGCAACTCTCGCTCTCTTGAAGACGGAAGGGACGTAGCCAGCGGTCAGGGATGAGTTGATGAGCGAGGTGAGGTAAGGGAGAAGGTCTCCGGAAATGGTCTGGAGAAGAGAGGAGGGGATAGGGTCAAGCGGGCAGGTTGTTGGGCGGCCGGCCGTCACAAGACGCAAGATTTCATCTGGAGAGAGAGGGGAGAAAGAGGTCAGAGCACAGGGTAGGGCAGTGTGAGCAGAACCAGCGGTGTCGTTCGACTTAGCAAACGAGGATCGGATGTCGTCGACCTTCTTTTCAAAATGGTTGACGAAGTCATCTGCAGAGAGGGAGGAGGGGGGGGAGGGGGAGGAGGATTCAGGAGGGAGGAGAAGGTGGCAAAGAGCTTCCTAGGGTTAGAGGCAGATGCTTGGAATTTAGAGTGGTAGAAAGTGGCTTTAGCAGCAGAGACAGAGGAGGAAAATGTAGAGAGGAGGGAGTGAAAGGATGCCAGGTCCGCAGGGAGGCGAGTTTTCCTTCATTTCCGCTCGGCTGCCCGGAGCGGAGTTTAGCCTTTTGTTAATCCACCTGTCGTCTCAGATTTTGAAATTATGCTTTACAGCGAAAGCAATCCAAGCGTTTGTGTAAGTTTATCGATCGCATGACAAAACATTAAGTACATTTAGAATCAGGTAGCTTGGTCACGAAAATCAGAAAAGCAATAAAATTAATCGTTTACCTTTGATGATCTTTGGATGTGTTCACTCACGTGACTCCCAGTTACACAACAAATGTTCCTTTTGTTCCAAAAATGTTATTTTTATATCCAAAATACCTCCTTTTGTTTGGTGCATTATGTTCAGAAATCCACAGGAAAGAGTGGTCACGACAACGCAGACAAATTACAAATAATATCCGTAATGTCCACAGAAACATATCAAACGTTTTTTATAATCAATCCTTAGGTTGTATCTAAAATATATAATCGATAATATATCAACCGCAAATGTCTTTCACAGTAGGAGAGGGAAAAACAATAGCTGCCCAAACTCTGTTGCGCGAGCGAAACTCATGTTACCACCTGACGCGATGTTATCTTTCTGGCTCATTTTTCAAAATAAAAGCCTGAAACTATGTCTGAAGACTGTTGACACCTTGAGGAAGCGATAGGAAAAGGAATCTGGTTGATATCCCTTTAAATGGAGTAATGGGAGGCTATGGAACATGGATTATTCAAAATAGAAGCCACTTCCTGGTTTGATTTTTCTCAGGGTTTCGCCTGCAAAATCAGTTCTGTTATACTCACAGACAATATTTTGACAGTTTTGGAAACTTTAGAGTGTTTTCTATCCTAATCTGTCAATTATATGCATATTCTAGCATCTGGTCCTGAGAAATAGGACGTTTACTTTGGGAATGTTATTTTTCCAAACATAAAAATAGTGCCCCCCAGCTTCAAAAGGTTAAACTGCTCCGGTTATTACCTAGTTCTGCTCTCCTGCGTCTGACTTCCCTGCCACCAGTTACACACCCCTTACAGAATACCGCACCCGAATATGGAGGCAGCAAGAGCAGTGGTCTCCACTACTCGCTCTCCCTGCACCCGGTTCCAGTGGGATTTGCCTCGCCCTCCCCGGGGAGTACGATGGGACGGCTTCCCTCTGCCAGGGTTTCCTGCTGCAGTTGGAGTTATACCTGTCAACTGTCGACCCGGCTCCTTCGGGCCATGAAAGGGTGTCCGCCCTCGTCTTATGCCGGGGAGTACGATGGAATGGCTTTGGCCCTGGAGTGGGCCAAAGCCATGTGGGTGGAAGGAAATGCGGTGCTGGACCACTTTGAGGAGTTTACCCGTCATTTCCGGGCAGTCTTCGACCACCCGCCCGAGGGCAGAACGTCAGGTGAACGTCTTTTCCACCTGCGGCAGGGGACGAGGAGCGCACAGGAGTTGGCTTTGGTCATTCAGACCCTGGCCGCCAGAGCGGGATGGACTGACAGGGCCCTGATCGACCACTATCACTGTTTGCGAGGATGTCCGTCAAGAGTGGGCCTGCAGGCACACCACCCTCACTTTTGACCAGCTGGTAGACCTGTCCATTCGGCTGTATAACATGCTGGCTACCATCGGACGTCCAGATCGGGGTCTGTTGGTTCCTTCTCCCCAGCACCACTGCTCCGATGCCCATGGAGCTGGGAGGTGCTGTACTCAGGGAGACCGGAGGAGGTTCTGTCTCGTGCACCATCCGACTGCTGGTCGGTGTCCGGTTGGTTCCTCTGGGGGTCGTGGCAGCAGACATGGCACTCTGGCGTCACCCCAGGTGAGAAGGCACCATTCTCACCCAGATCCCTCTGTTGGACACATGGTTTTGTTTGTAACTTTTCCTGAGTTTTCCCCTCTTTCCCAGCATAAGGCACTAGTCGATTCAGGCGCGGTTGGGAATTTTATTGAATTTTATTCCCATTGTTTAGGGATCCCCATCGTTTCTGTGGCTATGCCCTGCCCAGTTCACGCCTTAGATAGTCGACCAGGGTCAGGGTTGAGTAGGGAGGCCACCTCTCCTCCCCTTCGTCGGGAGCTGACCTGCAGGGATACCACCCCTACCCTCGACCAGCTGATGGATTTATCCATCCGGTTGGATAACCTGTTGGCCACCCGCGGACGTCCGGATTCGGGGTCCGTCCATTCCATCCCACAACACCTCCGTAGATACACCTATGGAGCACGGAGGTGCTGCTCTAAGAGTGATCGGAGGGGGGCTGTCACCTGCACTACCTGTGGCCGCAGAGGACACACTGCTGGTCGGTGCTGGATAGGTTTCCCAGGAAGTCTTTATTGACTGTTCATTTGCACTTAGATTAGGGATCCCTATTGTTCCTGTTAATGTGCCTTTCCCTGTACATGCCTTAGATAGTCATCCTTTAGGGTAGGGTCTGATTAGGGAGGTCACGGCTCCACTATATATGATAACGCAGGGGGTTCATGAGGAAAGGATTAGTGTATTCTTGATCGATTCTCCTGTGTTTCCTGTTGTGTTGGGGTTTCCCTGGTTGGCCCATCATGACCCCACTATTTTGTGGCAACAGAGGGCTCTCAAGGGATGGTCACATCAGTGTTCAGGGAGGTGTATAGGTGTTTCCATAGGTGCAACTACGGTGGAAAGTCCAAACCAGGTCTCCGTCATGCACATCCCCCCTGAATATGCCGATTTGGCTCTCACCTTCTGTAAAAAGAAGGCGACTCAACTACCACCCCATCGACGGGGGGATTGTGTGATAAATCTCCAGATAGACGCAGCACTTCCCAGGAGTCAAGTGTATCAAGTGTCACGGCGGCTATGGAAACATATGTCACCGAATCTCTGGGACAGGGATACATTCGACCTTCCACTTCACCTGCCTCCTCGAGTTTCTTTTTTGTGAAGAAGAAGGATGGTGGTTTACGCCTGTGCATTGACTATAGGGGTTTAAATCAGATCACAGTGAAGTATAGTTACCCTCTGCCTCTCATAGCCAGTCTGACCGAGTCATTGCATGTGGCGCGCTTCTTCAACAAATTGGAACTCAAGAATGCTTACAACCTGGTGTGTATCTGGGAGGGGGATGTGTGGAAGACAGCATTTAGTACCACCTCTGGGCACTATGAGTATCATGCCGTACGGGTGGATGAATTCTCCATCTGTCTTCCAATCCTTTGTCGACGAGAGGGTGTAGTGGTGTATATAGACGACATTCTAATGTACTCCGCTACACACACCGAGCATGTGTCTCTGGTGCGCAAGATGCTTGGTCGACTGTTGGAGCGAGCATGACTTGTACGTTAAGGCTGAGAATTGTCTGTTCTTCCAACAGTCCGTCTCCTCCCTAGGGTACCGCCTGTCCTAGTCAGGGGTGGAGATGGAGAATGACCGCATTTCAGCTGTGATAAATTGGCCGACTCCAACCACAGTAAAGGAGGTGCAGCGGTTCTTAGGGTTTGCCAACTACTACCGGAGGTTTATCCGGGGCTTTGGTCAGGTAGCAGCTCCCATTACCTCTTTGCTGAAGGGGGGACCGGTGCGACTGCAGTGGTCAGCTGGGGCGAACAGAGCTTTTTGTCAACTGAAGGCAATGTTTACCTCGGCTCCTGTCTTGGCTCATCCTGATCCCTCCTTAGTGTTCATAGTTGAGGTAGACTCGTCTGAGTCTGGGATAGGAGCGCTCGGGGACTGGGAGCTGTAGGCTTTTGTCAAGGTTCTGAAAGTGTGGAGGCATTGGCTTGAGGGGGCTCAACAACCTTTTCTCATTTTGACTAACCACCGCAATCTGGAGTACATCCGGGCGGCCAGGAGAATGAATCCTCGCCAGGCAAGGTGGGCCATGTTTTTCACCCATTTTGTGTTCACTCTATCATACAGACCAGGTTCCCAGAACGCTAAGGTAGACGCACTGTCTTGGATGTATGACACAGAGGAGAGGTCCACGGATCCTACTCCCATACTTCCGGCTTATTGCCTGGTGGCACCGGTGGTATGGGAGGTTGGCGCGGACATTGAGCGGGCATTACAAGAGGACCCCACTCCCACACAGTGTCCAGTTGGATGTAAGTACGTTCCGTCTGTTGTTCGTGATCGATTGATTTGTTGGGCTCATACGTCACCTTCCTCTGGTCATCCTGGCATCGGTCGGACACTGCGCTGAGTTAGTGGGTAGTACTGGTGGCCCACTTTAGCTAAGGACGTGAGGGTGTATGTTTCCTCCTGCTCGGTGTGTGTTCAGTGAAAGGCACCTAGACACCTCCCCGAGGGAAATTACAACCCCTACCCATTCCACAACGGCAGTGGTCCCACCTATCTGTGGATTTCGTGACGGATCTTCCTCCGTCACAAGGGAACACTACAATTCTGGTTGTTCTGGATCGGTCCTGCCGTCTCATTCCTTTGCTCGGTCTCCCTACGGCTCTACAGACTGTGGAGGCCCTGTTTACACACGTCTTCCAGCACTACAGGGTGCCTGAAGATATAGTGTCTGAACAGGGTCCCAGTTCACATCAAGGGTCTGGAGGGCGTTCATGGAACGTCTGGGGGTCTCGGTCAGTCTTACCTCAGGGTTTCACCCCGAAAGTAATGGCCAGATGGAGAGAGTTAACCAGGAGGTTTCTGTGGTCTTATTGCCAGGACCGGCCGGGGCAGTGGTCTGTTTTCATCCCCTGGGCAGAGATGGTCCAAAACTCTCTCCGCCACTCCTGCACTAACCTGTCTCCGTTTCAGTGTGTACTAGGTTATCAGCCGGTTCTGGCACCATGGCATCAGAGCTAGATCGAAGCAGTTGCGGTGGATGATTGGTTTTGGCGCTTGGAGGAAACCTGGGACGCAGGGCATGTACGCCTGCAACGCACATCAGGCGACAGAAGTCGAGCGCCGACCACCCCCAGCAGTAAGGCCCAGGAGTATGCACCGGGAGACCGGGTCTGGCTCTCGACCAAACCTGCCCCTTCGCCTGCACTGCCGGAAGCTGGGTCCGCGGTTTGTGGGGCCATTTAAAGTCATGAAGAGACTGAACGAGGTATGTTATAGATTATTGTATTAACCCCTCGGCCCATGTGTCTCTCCCCAGGCCGGTGGTGGCTGGTCCGCTCCAGCAGTCCGTGGTGCGGGAGGAAATCGAGGGGGTCCCAGCGTATACTGTGCGGGCCATCATGGACTCTAGGCATCGGCCTTCAGTACCTCGTGGAGTGGGAGGGGTACGGTACAGAGGAGAGATGCTGGGTGCTGGGGGAGAACATGCTGGACCCTTCCTTACTATAGGAATTTCATCGTCTCCACCCAGATCGCCCTGCGATCTGTGTCGGCATGCTGCTGGTGCCGCGCGTCAAGGGGGGTACTGTCACGACTTCCCCCGAAGTTGGTGCCCCTCGTCGTTCGGCGGTCATCGTCACTGGCTTTCTCGCTGCCACTGATCCACATTTCTTTTTCCATTTGTTATGTCTTGATTGTACACACCTGGTTCCCATTACGTTATTTATATTTCCCTATTTAACCCTCTGGTTCTCATTATGTTTTGTGCGTGATTGTTCCTGTTTTGTGTTAGTCTTGTGTGTTAGGGTTTGTTATCCCTACGTGGATATATTGTACTGTTTATTTTTTCCCCGAGTAAAGGACGTTTATTTTACTCGGTTCTGTTTCCTGCGCTTGACTCCGTCCTCACCTATACACCACTGACGCTGACAGTTACTTACCCTTCGGCCCTCCCCTAGACCTCTATATACAAATAAGAGCAGTCTGGAATCAGTGTGTGGCAGGATATAATAATTGCACAGAAGGATCACTGTGCTTTTACTTCAAATCAAATGTTATTGGTCACATACACATGGTTAGCAGATGCTAATAATAATAATAATAATAATGCGAGTGTAGCGAAATGCTTGTGCTTCTAGTTACGACCATACAGTAATATATAACAATTTCACAACAACTACCTTCTACACACAAGTGTAAAGGAATTAATAAGAATATGTACATATAAATATATGGATGAGCGATGGCATAGGCAAAATGCAGTAGATGGTACAGAGTACAGTATATACATATGAGACGAGTAATATAAAGTGGCATTGTTAAAAGTGACTAGTGATACATTTATTACATTCATTTTTTTTTATTATTAACCAAATAACCACCTATCTCTGTCCCAGTGTTGGTGACAGCTGATGGGTTGTCGTACAGTCATCCTACCAGTGACCTATGGCGAATAAAGCTCTATTACAGCCTGGCTATGTAATCCCCCGTCAGCATCTGGCCCAGGCTTCCACTCCCTACCGACCTCTCAGGCAGACATACTGCCCCACTGTCTCCATATAAACCCACTATATTAGACACCATAGCCCTATTACCTCCATCTATTCTCACTATATTAGGAACCATACCCCCATCTGAATGTTATAACCACACAGATGCAGTTTTACTGGTACAGTACCTCAATGCTACTAAGCCAATCAACTCAAGGGTTTGTATTTAGTTGTGTCATCATGTATAAGCCCTTGACATGGCCCGAGGAGATGTGCACAGTAAAACTAGACAATCAGCCATGGAGCCTCATATCATCATGATGGTTGGGATGACGTTATCCACAACCCAGCAAGATGTCAATGTTGTTGGGATCATGATTCTGAACAGGATGCTTGCACAAACACACAGATTGAAAATCAAAATTATATCAGGATGCTGGTAACCTAAGGTGAACTCTTACCAGATAAAAAAGAGTAAAAAAACACAATCAGTTTACTGATCCAACATAATCACAGACTTCTCATGCCAGGATTATCTCCAATATTCAACTGCACCCTGTTCCTTGCATATTGAGCAATAGTCATTCAACCATTGCTGGTTATTGAACAAATGACACACACACACACACACACACTGTATATACAACAAACCAATCAGAATATTCAACATGTTGCTAATCCCAAACAGTACAGAACAAAAATATAAGTGCAACATGTAAAGCGTTTGTACTATTTATTTTTCATGAGCTGAAATAAAATATTGCAGGAATGTTCCATATGCACAAAAAAACATATTTCTCTGAAATGTTGGGCACAAATTTGCATAAAGCCCTGTTACTGAACATTTCTCCTTTGACAAGATGTGCTATATCAAGAAGCTGATTAAAACATCTTCTGGATAGGACCCTTCATCTCAGTTTCAACTTAAAATGACATACCCAAATCTATCCTGAAGCAAGCATATGCATATTCTTGATACTATGTGAAAGGAAACACTTTGAAGTTTGTGGAGATGTGAAATGAATGTAAGAAAATAAAACAGATCTGGTAAAAGATAAAACAAACAAAGAAACATGGGTTTTCATCTTTGAAATGCAAAATAAAGGCCATACATTGAGATAAGTAGCTTGGGGTAATTTAGATGTTGTCCACAAAATGGCAAAAGTGTGTGTAAAACGTTTCAGACTGTTATATTCAAGAATGAGAGAGCTATATAATATTTAGTATGAAGTCTCCCACGTGTCCCTCACGAGTTTGCTCAAATGTACTCAAGTGGCCGAATTGGTCAATTGATACATTTTCAGGTAGATAACTATAATGAACATACAAAAATGCTATGGTAATAAAACATTTAAGATTACACACAAAGATGAAGGGGGCTGTACTTTACAGACATGTCCATCTGAGGTCCTGGCTGATTCTAGCACAGTGTGCCAACGGTCCTCGCCCTCAGCGGTAGTTGCCGATGGTGCACTGGCCCTCCTCCGCTTCTGGGCTGGCCTCTTCAGAGCTCTAGATGGCCAGGCAGGGTTGGATGTGGAGCCAGAGACAGCAGCAGGGGTCAGACTGGAGGATCCAGTTCCTATGTTTGAATGAGTGTGGCATGGAGAACTTGAATGGGGTCTCTTTGGAGTTACCTCTACCACTATTGAGGATTTATTTTAAAACAGTTAGAACTCAAGTTCACTATTACTTATTTTTTTGCAGGGGGTGAGCCCTGTATGAGTACTTTTACGGATGATCCCTGCATCAATACATCAAATACACAACACATATCTATAAACATATATATTATATAGAGTATGGGGAACACCATCACTATAATGAAAAATGTGGACCAATAGGCAATAAGACACTCAAAAACCACAGCCACAGCAATTAATTGGCAACATGACATACACATAAGCTATTCTATGCCTCAGGTCTATATATACACAGTGTGTATGTATATATAGAGTACCAGTCGAAAGTTTGGACACACCTATTCATTCAATGGTTTTTCATCAGACCAAAGGACAGATTTCCACCGGTCACTGTCCATTGCTCGTGTTTCTTTGCTTTGATGACAGTTTTCCACGTGCTTGGCATTCTCTCAACCAACTTCATGAGGTAGTTAACTGGAATGCATTTAAATTAACAAGTGTGCCTTGTTAAAAGTTAAATACTGAAATGTATTTCCTTCTTAATGTGTTTGAGCCAATCAGTCCTGTTGTGACAAGGTAGGGTTGGTATCCAGAACATAGTCATATTTGGTAAAAGACCAAGTCCATATTATGGCAAGAATAGCTCAAATAAGCAAAGAGAAATGACAGTCCATCATTACTTTAAGACGTGAAGGTCAGTCAATCCAGAACATTTCAAGAACTCTGAAAGTTTCTTCAAGTGCAGTAGCAAAAACCATCAAGCGCTATGATGAAACTGGCTCTCATGAAGACCACCACAGGAAAGGAAGACCCAGAGTTACCTCTACTGCAGAAGATAACTCTAATGAACTTAACTGCCCATCAGATTGCAGCCCAAATAAATTAGTCACAGAGTTCAAGTAACAGACACATCTCAACATCAACTGTTCAGAAGAGACTGCGTGAATCAGGCCGTTGCTGCAAAGAAACCTCTATTAAAGGACACAATTAAGAAGAATAGACTTATTTGGGCCAAGAAACATGAACAATGGACATTAGACTGGTGTAAATCTGTCCTTTGACCTGATGAGTCCAAATGTGTGATTTTTGGTTCCAACCGCCGTGTATTTGTGAGATGCAGAGTAGGTGAACGGATGATCTCCACATGTGTGGCCATCCCTTCTGGTTTGAGCTTAGTGGGACTGTCATTTGTTTTTCAACAGGAAAATGACCCAACATACCTCCAGGCTGTGTAAGGGCTATTTGACCAAAAAGTTGAGTGATAGACTGCTGCATCAGATGACCCGATCTCCAAAATCACCTGACCTCAACCCGATTGAGATGGTTTGGGATGAATTGGATGCAGAGTGAAGGAAAAGCAGCCAAAAAGAGCTCAGCATATGTGGCCACGACTTCAAGACTGTTGGAAAATCATTCCAGATGAATCGGTTTGAGAGAATGGTAAGAGTTTGCAAAGCTGTCATCAGCTGTCGTCAAGGCAAAGGGTGGCTAATTTGATGTTTCTAAAATATATTTTGATTTGTGTAACACTTTTTTGTTACTAAATGATTCCATGTATGTTTCACAGTTTTGATATCTTCACCATACCACAGACAATAGTAAAGATAAAGACAAACACTTGAATGAGTAGGTCACATCAAATAAAATGTATTGGTCATATACACGTGTTGAGCAGATGCTATTGTGGGGTTAGCGAAA
The DNA here is from genome assembly GCF_023373465.1 of Oncorhynchus keta. Taxonomy (NCBI): domain Eukaryota; kingdom Metazoa; phylum Chordata; class Actinopteri; order Salmoniformes; family Salmonidae; genus Oncorhynchus; species Oncorhynchus keta. Next base: position 17,390,565 of record NC_068446.1, read on the forward strand.
TGCTTGCATTTATATCTCCGACAGTGCAGTAATATCTAACAAGTAATATCTAACAATTTCACAACAATAAACACAATACACACAATTCTAGGGTGAAGGAATGGAATTCAGAATATATAAATATTTGGATGAGCAATGTCAGAGTAGAATAGAAAACAGCATATACATATCAGATGAGTAATTCAAAATACAGTTGAAGTCGGAAGTTTACCCGCGTTCATCTGTACAAGCAATAATGTGCAAGTATAAACACCATGGGACCACTCAGCTGTCATACTGCTCAGGAAAGAGACGAGTTCTGTCTCCTAGAGATGAACGTACTTTGCTGTGAAAAGTGCAAATCAATTCCAGAACAACAGCCAAGGACCTTGTGAAGATGCTGGAGGAAACAGGTAAAAAGTATCTATATCCAAAGTAAAACGCGTCCTATATCGACATAACCTGAAAGGCTACTCAGCAAGGAAGAAGCCACTGCTCCAAACGCCATAAAAAAAGCAGACTACGGTTGCAACTACACATGGGGACAAAATCGTACTTTTTGGAGAAATGTCCTCTGGTCTGATGAAACAAAAATAGAACTGTTTGGCCATAATGACCATTGTTATGTTTGGAGGAAAAAAGGGGAGGCTTGCAAGACAAAGAACACCATCCCAACAATGAAGCACGGGGGTGGCAGCATCATGTTGTAGGGGTGCTTTGCTGCAGGAGGGCTGGTGCACATCACAACATAGATGTCTTCATGAGAAAGGAAAATTACGTGGATATATTGAAGTAACATCTCAAGACATCAGTCAGGAAGTTAAAGCTTGGTCGCAAATAGGTCTTTCAAATGGACAATGACCCCAAGCCTTCTTCCAAAGTTGTGGCAAAATGGCTTAAGGACAACAAAGTCAAGGTATTGGAGTGGCCAACACAAAGCCCTGACCTCAATCCCATAGAAAATGTGTGGGCAGAATTAAAAAAGCATGTGCGAGCAAGGAGGCCTACAAACCTGACTCAGTTCCACCAGCTCTGTCAGGAGGAATGGGCCAAAATTCACCCAACTTATTGTGGGAAGCTTGTGGAAGGCTACCCAAAATGTTGAACCCAAGTTAAACAAATTAAAGGCAATGCTACCAAATACTAATCAAAAAGAAAGGAGGGCCAAGGCACTCTTCATATAATTAATTAAAATGCCTTTATTAGTATGGCATGTTCAATTGAAACAAAGTTGTAAATTCTGACGCGTTTAGCCTGTATGGCCTTTGTCAGGGAGTACGAAAAAATAATACAATGTCCTCTTTTGAACAGCTTTTCCAATTAGCCCTAATTAGAAGAGCGAGTGGTTACAAAATCTATTGGACACACCTAGTAAGCAATAATATACACATTAAAAAGTGAAATACTGTAGCTATGTTATCATAAAAATACAACTCCAAGCTAGAAGTATCAGGACACTTAGAAAGGTAGTTCTAACCTTAAATATGACTGGGAGAAGTGTCAAGGATAAGAAAGCAATATATTCCATAGTACACTAGAACACAGCAAAACATGTCTACTACATGACAGCAAATGGACCTATCACAACCCTACAGGAAGGGTGAGAAATCCTTATCTTTATTTAAACCAGGGTATTTAGTGGCCTGTAGTTTGTATATTCAAAAACTTTCCCTTTGCTTTAACTGTTGAAGACGGTCCTCTTTTCTAATAGAGGCCGGAATATGATCAATACCCATAGCTTGTAGGGAGGCAGGGTTGCCATGGCGTAAGGACTTGTAGTGCCTTGCCATGGGGTAGTCTTCATTGCCTACCCGTATGGCGTACTTGTGTTCTGCTAAGCAGTCTTGAAGGCGTCTCTTTGTCCGTCCAATGTAGAACACCTTGCACTGTGGACATTCCAGTCCATAGATGACATGAGTGGTTTTGCAGTTCATGAAATGCTTGACGTAATACTCCATTTTGGAATCTGTGTCAACAAAATAGTTCTTCTGTGCAATATTTCTGCAATGGTTACATTTAAAAGAGCCCTGTTTGTGGTCAAGTCAAGTTTTTTGTGGTCAACCCAAGTCACCCAGAAGATAACTGTGGACTAATTTGTCATTCAGGGTAGGACATCTCTTAAAGCTTATGACTACTGGCTCAGGAAAGTCTTGGCGTAGTAGTGTATCACTTTGGATGATTCCCCAACTATTGTTAATGATTCTAGCGGACCCCCCCACACACACACACACACACCATTTGAAGGATAAAATTCTCGTTAATCCAGCCACAGTGTCTGATTTCAAAAAGGATTTACAGCGAAAGCACCACAAACGATTATGTTAGGTCACCACCAAGCCACAGAAAAACACAGCCAGTTTTTCAGCCAAAGAGAGGAGTTACAAAAAGCAGAAAAATAGATAAAATGTATCAGTAACCTATGTTGATCTTCATCAGATGACACTCATAGCACTTCATGTTACACAATACATGTATGTTTTGTTTGATAAAGTTCATATTTATATAAAAAAAATCTGAGTTTACATCGGATGATATTGCAGAGAGCCACATCAATTTACAGAAATACTCAAAATTAACATTGATAAAGATATGACTATTATACATGGAACTTTAGATAAACATCTCCTTAATGCAAACACTGTGTCAGATTTAAAAAAATCTTTACGGAGAAAGTAATCCGTGCAATAATCTGAGTACAGCCTTTAGACAACAAAGCAGACAAAAAGATACCTGCCATATTGGGTAGTCAACATTACTCAGAAATAGCATTATAAATATTCACTTACCTTTGATGATCTTCATCAGAAGGCTCTCCCAGAAATCCCAGTTCCACCAAAAAATGTTTGAATTGTTTGATAATGTCCATCAATTATGTCCAAATATCTTATTTTGTTAGGGCGTTTGGTAAACAAATCCAAAAGCACGTTCAGGTCGCGACGAATGTCGGACGAAAAGTTTAAAAGGTTCCGTTACAGCTTAGGATAGAAAACACTCTAAAGTTTCCAAAACTGTACAAATATTGTCTGTGAGTATGACAGAACTGATATTGCAGGCGAAAGCCTGAGAAAAATCCAATCCGGAAGTGCCTCATATTTTGAAAGCGTTGCGTTCCAATGCGTCCCTATTGAGCAGTGAATGGGCTATCAACCAGATTACCTTTTCTCCGTATTCCCCAAGGTGTCTACAGCATTGTGACGTAGTTTTACGCATTTATGTTGAAGAATACCCGTAAGCGGCCACATTGCGCAACTGGTCACCTGATGGCTCCCAGAGTGATTCTCGCGTAAATTACAGAGGTAGCCAATCGGTCCTACTGAAAAACCAATTGTCCCGGTGGATATATTATCGAATAGATATTTGAAAAAAACCTTGAGGCTTCATTATAAAAAACATTTGCCATGTTTTTGTCGATATTATGGAGCTAATTTGGAATAATTTTCAACGTTTCGTGACTGCAATTTCCGGGCGATTTCTTCAGCCAAATGTGAAGACAAACGTGAAGAACAAACGGAGCTATTTCGCCTACAAACATAATATTTTTGGAAAAAAGGAACATTGGCTATCTAACTGGGTGTCCCGTGAGTGAAAACATCCGAAGCTCATCAAAGGTAAACAATTTAATTTGATTACTTTTCTGATTTCCGTGACCAAGTTACCTGCTGCTAGCTGGACAAAATGCTATGCTAGGCTATCGATAAAGTTACACAAATTCTTGTCTAGCTTTGGCTGTAAAGCATATTTTGAAAATCTGAGATGACAGGGTGATTAACAAAAGGCTAAGCTGTGTCTCAATATATTTCACTTGTGATTTTCATGAATAGGAATATTTTCTAGGAATATTTATGTCCGTTGCGTTATGCTAATTAGTGTCAGTCGATCATTACGCTCCCTCATGCGGGATGGGGAGTCATTAGAGGTTTTAACAGAAAACTTCATTAATGTTTCAACCGGACAATTCCTTTGTCTGTACAAATGAAGTGGAACATAGCTACCTTTCATGTGAGAGTGCCAGACCACTCACTCAAAGAGCCCTTATGGGCCCCTCCTTTAGAGTAGAATCCTCAAAACAGGTTCTAAATACGGTTGACCTCTAGTGGAAGCCTTGAGAAGTGAAACATAACTAACATCACCCTGTATCTGCAATGGGGGCTGAGTTGAAAAACTACAAACCTTAGATTTCCCACTTCCTGGTTGGATTTTTCTCAGGTTTTCACCTGCCATATGAGTTCTGTTATACTCACAGACATCATTCAAACAGTTTTATAAACTTTGGAGTGTTTTCTACCCAATACTACTAATAATATGCATATATTAGCTTCTGGGACAGAGTAGGAGGCAGTTCACTCTGGGCACGCGATTCATCCAAAAGTGAAAATGCTGCCCCCTATCCCAAAAAGGTTATGAATCTTCAGTGCTGTATTTTGTAACAAAATACACTCTCTCTGATGTATCACGAGGCACTCCCCTTCACAACAAGTTCAGTAATCCAGCCCTTTCACCTGCATATTTTAGGACCTGAACGCTGTAGCCCCGATTCAAGAAGTGATTCTCCAATTCAGCAGATTTGACACTGTAGTCTGTTTCCTGATCGCAAATTCTGCGGACTCGTTGGAATTGGCCATATGGAATATTCTCTTTTAGCCTTTTGGGGTGAAAGATTTCTGCCCTCAGAATGATATTCCCATCTGTAGGCTACCTAAAGGTTGATGTGTGCAAACAACCTTTATCATTTTTACTAATGTTGAGGTCCAAAAAATGAAAGTTATCCTTGCTGTACTCCATAGTTAGTTTGATGTTAGGGTTAATACTGTTAAGGTATTGGTGGAAGGAAATACGTTCATCTTCTGAGGTGGACCAAAACAGGCAAACATCATCAATATAGCCTCCCCACCATATAATCCAGTCAAAGAAATGATTATTAGAAGGATCCAAAATGAAGTCATTTTACCATTTACCCAAGTACAAACCAGCATAGGAAGGGCTGTAGCTCCCATGGCACACCCTTTGACCTGTTTAAAAATACTGTCCTGAAAGATAAAGATGTTATGATTAAGAGTCCATTCAGTCAGTAAGACAATGAGTTCTGTAGGAGGCATCTCAGTTTCAGGTCGGGTACTCAAGAAATGGTGCATAGCTGCCAAACCTTGTTCATGCTCAATGGTGGTGTATAGAGACTCCACATCCATGGTGACTAAAAATGAAGCTGTACCTATATTGTTCAAATCCTTAATTTTATTCAACACATCTGTGGTATCTTGAAGATAGGCTGGAAGTGATGTCAGAAAAAGTTTAATAAATTAATCAATGTACTTAGAGATGGGTTCTGTCAGACTTTCATTACCACTAATGACTGGTCTGTCTGGAAGATTTTCAAGATTTTTGTGGACTTTTGGAAGAAGGTAAAAAGAAGCCATACGAGAACTGCCATTGAAAAGAAATTTGAACTCATTGTCTGAAATGTAGCCATTCTCCTGTGAGGATCCCTTTCAATTCAGTTTTTAGGTCCTCTGTAGGGTTAAAGGTAAGAGATTGGTAGAGTTCATCATTGTCTAATTGACAGTAGGCTTCTGTCACATATTTGTCTTTACTCCACACTACTGTAGCTCCACCTTTGTCTGCTTTTTTAACCAAGATTACGTTGTGTTTGGTTGGAGTCAATTTTACCCTTAAACAGATTCTCCACTTCAAAATTCACTTTCTTGGCAAATATATTTAGTGTGGCATTCTGGATGATGGGACAAAAGGTGGATTTAGGCTTAAAAGGTGTTTTTTAGGGAAGAGAAACTGCCTGACCTGAGACACTTCAGATGTAGATTCCTGTAGAAACTACATAGGTCAATCTTTGTATTAAATTCATTAGTTGAATATGTGGGGGCAAAGGACAGTCCTTTAGACAATACCCTTGTGCAATCATCAGAAAGGGGTTCTCCAGAAATGTTGATCACAGCCTTGTTCTGGTCCTGCCCCGTGTGGTTGGATAGTCTTGATTTCTTCCTCCTCCTCCGTGTTGGCCTCTTCCGTGTCCTCTCCCTCTCTTGTTGAGGAACCTGCATAACTCCTATTCCTGATCTAAAAAGTATTTGGGAGGAGCTGGCCTCTGACTGTCTGGGGTGATCGTCATCGTCACTTCTTGTAAAGTTAAAAGAAACAGATCTAGGCTTTCTTCTCTGCGGATGTGATTCTGAATTCTTGAGTGTTGGTTTTCTCCAGGCAAAGACCTTGCCATCTCTATAGTCTACTTCATCTCTTCTAAATGTTATTTTCTTGTCTTGCTTCAATGTCAGAGTGAATGTGTCTACTTTCTCTTTCAACATCTCATCACATTGTGCTTTGTTAGAATTGTCACGGTGTTCTGTGATTTTCCTTTTTACTTCTTCAATTTCTGTTTGGACTACTTGTCTGTCCTTTTGAGATTATTCTATTAGAAGTAGCATTCGGTCAAAAGAACACTTGTTGAGAATAGCCTCCCATTTATCTCTAAATTCAGTTTTACCTTGTGCTCCATTAGCTGGAAACTTCATAATATGGAGCCCTCTGAAAATTAGGCCTTTCCTCCAAAAGTCAGACAAGGTGATAGAATGGAGGTCAAGTTTGGTATCTTTCTCCATCCATCTTTCGCCATGCCTTACTCCCCCTTGCTGGTGACTCTTAGCGCAGAGAACATTGGTGCCTCTTGCTGCTTTTAAGTCCATTCCAGTATTCTCTGTGACTGTCATCTCATCTAGCAATGAGGTAGTGTCACGACTTCCACCGAAGGTGGCTCCTCTCCCTGTTCGGGCGGCGCTTGGAGGTCGTCGTCACCGTTCTACTAGCTGCCACTGATTCCTTTTTCCTTTTCTGTTGGTTTTGTCTTGAATGCTTTCATCTGTACCTTATGTGTTGTTAATTCAGGGATATTTAACCTCTAGCGACGAGCAATCCTGTATCCGGGAGCGTAATCATAGCCTCAAGCACATTACCATAACGCAATGTTTCCTATTCATGAAAATCGCAAATGAAATGAAATAAATATATTCAAACACAAGCGTAGCCTTTTGTTAACAACACTGTCATCTCAGATTTTCAAAATATGCGTTACAGCCAACGCTAGACAAGCATTTGTGTAAGTTTAGCATGGCATAATGCTATGCTAGGCTGTGCTGGCAGCAGGCAACATTTTCACAAAAATAAGAAAAGCAACCAAATTAAATCATTTACCTTTGAAGAACTTCAGATGCTTTCACTCAGGAGACTCCCAGTTAGATAGCAAATGTTCCTTTTTTCCCAAAATAATATTTTTGTAGCTGTTCATCCTGCTTGGCTGAGAAATCGACAGAAAAATACTTCAACTATAACGCATTAGCATAACGCAACTTTTTCTATTCATGAAAATCGCAAATGAAATGAAATAAATATATTGAAACACAAGCTTAGCCTTTTGTTAACAACACCGTCATCTCAGATTTTCAAAATATGCTTTTCAACCAAAGCTACACAAGCATTTGTGTAAGAGTATTGAATGCCTAGCATAGCATTAAGCCTAGCATTCAAATAAAACCATTTACCTTTGAAGAAATTCGGATGTTTCCAATGAGGAGACTCTCAGTTCGATAGCAAATGTTCATTTTTTCCTAAATATTATTTGTGTAGGAGAAATCGCTCCGTTTTGTTCATCACTTTTGGCTAAGAAAAAAAAAACGAAAATTCATTCACTACAACGCAGAACTTTTTTCCAAATGAACTACATAATATCGACAGAAACATGACATACGTTGTTTAGAATCATCCTCAAGGTGTTTTTCACATATCTATTCGATGATAAATCCATCGTGGCAGTTGGGTTTCTCCTCAGTAGCAAACGGAAAAGTACTTGCAGCTGGAGATTACGCAATAATTGCAACGGAGGACACCAAGCGACCACCTGGTAAATGTAGTCTCTTAGGGTCAATCTTCCAATGATATGCCTACAAATACGTCACAAAGCTGCAGACACCTTGGGGAAAACGTGGAAAAGGTAAGCTGACTCCTAGCTCCTCCACAGCCATATAAGGAGTCATTGCCATGAGGCGGTTTTAAAAATGCGGCACTTCCTGATTGTATTTTTATCTGGGTTTTTTCTGTAACATCAGTTCTGTGGCACTCACAGACAGTATCTTTGCAGTTTTGGAAACGTCAGTGTTTTCTTTCCAAAGCTGTCAATTATATGCATAGTCGAGCATCCTTTCGTGACAAAATATCTTGTTTAAAACGGGTACGTTTTTCAAATTAAAAGAGCCCCCTATATCGAAGAAGTTAAACCTTCAGGGCCCGCCTGATTTTGTGCGGGCTTATTTCCTTTCTGTCAGTGGATGTTTGTGTTTTGTTCCTATACGGATTGTTTGCTGTCCCGTTTTTGTGGCCATTGTGCCTGTTGTTTTGGCTTGACACAGCTTGGAATAAATACATCTCATTTGGAAACTTTGCTCTCTGCGCCTGACTCCACACCCACCACTCCTAGTTATCGTGACAGGTAGTGGTAATAATCCTTTGGCCCTCTTCATAGGAATAGGAAAATCTTGTAGCCTCTTAGGTAAAATCCATAGTTTGAGTTGTAAAATGTCCTCAAAAACACAGAACAAATTATTGTGGAGCTGCTTCCTCTAAACACCACCCAAGTGCTATGCTTAACTAGTAGAAAGAGGAGGAAGCGCTACTAAGGTACACAATAGTACATTTTGGTAGACAGAAGGTGCTCTTTGGTAAAAGGGGTAAGTTGGTCATCAAAAAGAAAGGAGGACCAAGGCACTCTTCATATAATTAATTAAAATGCCTTTATTAGTATGGCATGTTCTATAGAAACAAAGTGTTAAAAATCCGACATGTTTCGGCTGCATGGCCTTCGTCAGGGAGTACAAAGAAATACAATTTCCTCCAAATACTAATTGTGTATGTAAACTTTTGACCCACTGGGAAAGTGATGAAAGAAATAAAATCTTAAATATATCTTAAATATATTCTCTCTACTATTATTCTGACATTTCACATTCTTAAAATAAAGTGGTGATCCTAACTGACCTAAGTCAGGAATTTTTACTCAGAGTAAATGTCAGGAACTGTGAAAACTGAGTTTAAATGTATTTGGCTAAGGTGTATGTAAACTTCCAACTTCAACTGTATACTGAGATCATGTGACAGATCATGTGACACTTAGATTGCACACAAGTGGACTTTATTTAACCAATTATGTGACTTCTGAAGGTAATTTGTTGCACCAGATCTTATTTAGGGGCTTCATAGCAAACTGGGTGAATACATACCTACATGGGACATGGAAATCAGAAGAGGTAGTTGACAGAGATAGGTGGGACTGAGAGTAGCTGAGGGGGCGTGTTTAAAAGCTAATTATAGGTATGACTGACAACATTATGTATAATGTATAAGTACTATCTATTTTGATGTAACACATATCAAAATATCAAATTACTTTATTCTTGCTATGTAACTAATTTAAAAAATACTAATAAAAAAGTATCATATTTGTCAAATGTGTATAGAATGTACATGTAACAACAAACGAAACAGCTGGAAAATATGTTTTTATTTGAAGTACATTAGAGTGTCTAGTTTGAGAAATAGATGCCTCACAAGTCCTCAACTGGCAGCTTTAAATAGTACCAGCAAAACACCAGTCTCAACTTCAACAGTGAATGGACAGACAATTCTTTGAGGTGTTCGGATCACAAAGAGGAACATTTGTGAGAAACAGAAAAAATGAAAAGATACTGGAGGAATGCTTGACGCCATCTGTCAAGCATGGTGGAGGCAATGTGATGGTCTGGGGGTGCTTTGGTGGTGGTAAACTGGTAGATTTGTAAAGGGTAAAAGGGATCTTGAAGAAGGAAGGCTATCAATCCATTTTGCAGTGCCATGCCATACCCTGTGGATGGTGTTTAATTGGAACAGGACAATGACCCAAAGCACAGCTCCAACCTATGCAAGAACTATTTAGCGAAGAAGCAGTTAGCTTCTTTTCTGTCTATAATGGAGTGACCAGCACAGTCACCGGATCTCAACCCTATTAAGATTTTGTGGGAGCAGCTTGACCGTATGATATGTAAAAAGTGGCCATCAAGCCAATCCAACTTGTGGGATGTGCTTCAGGAAGCATGGGGTGAAATCTCTTCAGATGACCGCAACAAATTGACATCTAGAATGCCAAAGGTCTGCAAGGCTGTAATTGCTGCAAATGGAGGATTCTTTGACGAAATTACACAATTATTAAAAATCATTATTTATAACCTTGTCAATGTCTTCACTATATTTCCTATTAATTTTGCAACTAATTTTATGTATGTTTTCATGGAAAACAAGTACATTTCTAAGTGACCTCAAACTTTTTAACGGTAGAGTATAGCAGTATACAGTGCCTTGCAAAAGTATTCGGCCCCCTTGAACTTTGTGACCTTTTGCCACATTTCAGGCTTCAAACATAAAGATATAAAACTGTATTTTTTTGTGAAGAATCAACAACAAGTGGGACACAATCATGAAGTGGAACGACATTTATTGGATATTTCAAACTTTTTTAACAAATCAAAAAACGGAAAAATTGGGCGTGCAAAATGATTCAGCCCCCTTAAGTTAATACTTTGTAGCGCCACCTTTTGCTGCGATTACAGTTGTAAGTCGCTTGGGGTATGTCTCTATCAGTTTTGCACATCGAGAGACTGAAATATTTTCCCATTCCTCCTTGAAAAACAGCTCGAGTTCAGTGAGGTTGGATGGAGAGCATTTGCGAACAGCAGTTTTCAGTTCTTTCCACAGATTCTCGATTGGATTCAGGTCTGGACTTTGACTTGGCCATTCTAACACCTGGATATGTTTATTTTTGAACCATTTCATTGTAGATTTTTCTTTATGTTTTTGATCATTGTCTTGTTGAAAGACAAATCTCCGTCCCAGTCTCAGGTCTTTTGCAGACTCCATCAGGTTTTCTTCCAGAATGGTCCTGTATTTGGCTCCATCCATCTTCCCATCAATTTTAACCATCTTCCCTGTCCCTGCTGAAGAAAAGCAGGCCCAAACCATGATACTGCCACCACCATGTTTGACAGTGGGGATGGTGTGTTCAGGGTGATGAGCTGTGTTGCTTTTACACCAAACATAACATTTTGCATTGTTGCCAAAAAGTTCAATTTTGGTTTCATCTGACCAGAGCACCTTCTTCCACATGTTTGGTGTGTCTCCCAGGTGGCTTTTGGCAAACTTTAAACAACACTTTTTATGGATATCTTTAAGAAATGGCTTTCTTCTTGCCACTCTTCCATAAAGGCCAGATTTGTGCAATATACGACTGATTGTTGTCCTATGGACAGAGTCTCCCACCTCAGCTGTAGATCTCTGCAGTTCATACAGAGTGATCATGGGCCTCTTGGCTGCATCTCTGATCAGTCTTCTCCTTGTATGAGCTGAAAGTTTAGAGGGACGGCCAGGTCTTGGTAGATTTGCAGTGGTCTGATACTCCTTCCATTTCAATATTATCGCTTGCACAGTGCTCCTTGGGATGTTTAAAGCTTGGGAAATCTTTTTGTATCCAAATCCGGCTTTAAACTTCTTCACAACAGTATCTCGGACCTGCCTGGTGTGTTCCTTGTTCTTCATGATGCTCTCTGCGCTTTTAACGGACCTCTGAGACTATCACAGTGCAGGTGCATTTATACGGAGACTTGATTACACACAGGTGGATTGTATTTATCATCATCAGTCATTTAGGTCAACATTGGATCAATCAGAGATCCTCACTGAACTTCTGGAGAGAGTTTGCTGCACTGAAAGTAAAGGGGCTGAATAATTTTGCAAGCCCAATTTTTCAGTTTTTGATTTGTTAAAAAAGTTTGAAATATCCAATAAATGTCGTTCCACTTCATGATTGTGTCCCACTTGTTGTTGATTCTTCACAAAAAATACAGTTTTATATCTTTATGTTTGAAGCCTGAAATGTGGCAAAAGGTCGCAAAGTTCAAGGGGGCCGAATACTTTCGCAAGGTACTGTATATATCATTTTTCGGATTAGCAACATGTTAAATATTCGTAATGGTTTATTTGCGGTCCTCGTCCTCAGGTATATCTGCATTCCACACGGAGGTGTGTGTGATGCAGAGCAGAGCAGATTGGGTTCTAGCAAGCTGTTAGCGTTACTGCTGTAATGATAATTATGACAGTCAGCCAGTAATCAGCCCAGGCTTCACTGCTGCATGGACAAACCTCTATGATAAGGTCACTGTCCTACAAGCTCACAGCTTTCTGAACCAAAGTAATTTATCACTGGGCTACCGCATTACCCAGCTGCAGCAATACTTTATGTCAGTGACCTATATGCCCCATAAACCCACACCACAGAGTAGTAAAGTCCTCCTAACGCTGCTTTTTCAACCAGAAAAAAGATGCTCTCAAGATGCTCTATCAGTCTGCATCCTGTTTGTTTTTGTTAAACTGTGTTTGACTCTTGCGAAAGTAGGCTCATGTCAAAATGGAAGGCTTTGGAGATGGAAAAAAAAAATTACTGTAGATTTTTAGGATTCCCTCTTAAAACCACTCGAAATGGTAAATGTTTTGTTGTGCAACATGGTATGCATCCCATCCTAGAAATGTATAGGTTTCTATCCGGAGTGGATGCATTCCTTTTTAGATTCTTCGGACCACAAATGGTGTTTGTACCATGGTGGTTAGAATGTCTGGTAGTGGCTGTTCAACAGCTTAACCTCAGCATATTACCACAGTGTGTTTGGCCAGCCCTCAGGCCCCAATTCCCTTCCCTGATAAATGGCCAGCGGTAATTTGAGGTGACGTATTCCCTTCTGAAACATTTCATGCCTTAACTGTCAATAGATACTGCTGCTTTGTATCTGAGTGGAATCATACTGCTGCTGGGGATGAAATTTGGTTTCTAGAGCGCTACAGGACTGTAGTGCAGGGTATATGGCCTTAGAATATAAGTGGTTAATTATGCATGGTATTTGTTGTCATGTTGTTTGCCTCAATTGTGCAATTCTAAACTGTAAATTGTATGGATCAGGTCCAAAACATCTTGTGTCCCCTTACGAAAAAACACATGATTTCACACATTTATTTATGTTACTATTTTCTACATTGTGGAATAACAGTGAAGACATCAAAACTATGAAATAACACATATGGTATCATGTAGTAACCCAAAAAGTGTTAAACAAATTAAAATATATTTTATAGGCTGGAACCCCTCCACAACATTCCGCAGAAAAGGCAGCGTGCGAAATTCAAAAGAATATTTTTTAAATATGTAACTTTCACACATTAACAAGTCCAATACAGCAAATGAAATATACACTTCTTGTTAATCTACCCATCGTGTCCGATTTAAAAAATGCTTTACAGCGAAAGCACAACATATGATTATGTTAGATCACCGCCAAGTCAAAAAAACACACAGCCATTTTTCCAGCTGAAGATAAAAGTCACAAAAAGCAGAAATATAAATACAATTAATCACTAAACCTTTGATCTTCATCAGATGACACTAATAGGACATCATGTTACACAATACATATATATTTAGTTCAATAATGTGCATATTTATATCCAAAAATCTGAGTTTATATTGGCGCATTACGTGCAGTAATGTTTTGATTCCAAAACATCTGGAGATTAAAAAAAAATACTAATAATAAACATTGATAAAAGATACAAGTGTTATTCACAGAATTAAAGATCGACTTCTACTTAAGGGTGCCTAACATTTTGAATCTGACTGTAGAGGGACTGTTTGGGGTTTACTGCAAGTGGATTCCTTGATATGTACAATATAACGAGTATGTAGTTTGATGTAATGTTTGACAAATGGGAGAGAAATAGCCATCATTATTTCTGTATCTGTTTTTGTTTAGATGATGGGTGTTGGACAGCCGAATGCTTAATTTATGCTCAACAACATCATGTGCTTAACATAGTCAGCAACTCTTACAATAGCAGTGGTCTTCTATTGTTAAAAAGTAAGCTGTTTTGACCTGTAGCCTTCTCCAGGGCATCTTCAACATCTCCTGTACTCTTCTTGATAATCATTCTTTATGGAATTCTTCAAGGGCAGGTCTCCCTTGATTGTTATTCTGAAAGTATCAATTCTACTGTATAAATCAGTTACTCCTTACTCCTTACTAGTCTGAGTACCTAAATCACTGGGTATCCAAATCCAATGTTAATTTATTAATTCATTATATTAATGTATTTACTAGATAAATACTACACTACTGATTGGAGAAATATTGTTATCTGCTTTTCCCTTGTTGTGCTTTTAATGCTAATCAAAAACCACTGTGCTTCATTGTGCAGAATGTAGCTTTGTTTGAGGTGAACTCATTGTATTGTGCACATCTTCACTCTAGTTCCTGCCGAAGGCTTCAAGACTGTTTGAACCCTCACAGTATCTTCAGCACTCTAAGACAGGAAAGTGAGGTACTGTAGATTCATTCACTCAACTTTCCTTTTGAAGACAGTTAAAACTGGAAGGCATACATGAACTTCAAAGTTAGGCTGTACCGAGTCAGCCCAACATTGCTGATTTTGACTCACAAGTAAAAATATGTTATGTGGAACAGGAGACCTTCTCTAGTCAATTAAGCAGAATATTTAATTGAATTATAATATGTAGGTGATTAATGGTTTGGAAAATATAAAACAATGTTGATGATATGCTGAACCTGACGATCCAAATGGCTTATTTCTCCTTGTTGAATGTAAATCCAGAGTACAGTAGGCAATGGCGCAATTAGTAACATCAAGGGCTTGACCCTTACAGAAACACACATTAATGTCACATGTGAACATATGTTATTCTGCCCTGGAATTGCGTTCTCATGCAAAACTAGACAGACAGCTAACAACTGAGTCTTCAATAAAACTCCCAAGGCGTGACTTTTCTTGAACTAATATATTGAAAACGTTTATGTTATGACACTGCAAAATACAGAAAATAATATACTTTAGTTTTCAATTCACACTGATATACTGTAGCTGTACATTATACATTTCAAGTTGAAGTTGCATAAATACAAAGCACATGCCAAGGTATCATGTGTTTGGCATGATGCCAAACCAGATAGATGATTACCATATGAGTAGCAACTAGCCAACTCCTTTCATTACTCTAATAATGTGCAAACACCTCTGTACGATAACAAAGCATATTACACTAAAAACATTAACAAAACTATAGTATGTTTTACAATTCGCTTACATGATGCACAAGCAAACTAATACAGCTGACGTCAATACATGAAAGGGAAAGCAATTTGCGTGAGTAAATGTAGCCAACTAACATTGATAAGTAATCAATTCTATCAATAAGAATATTATCATCACTAGAAATATGCTTGAATTGAACTTACAAACAAATAACAGCACTGTAGCATTGTTTTTAGCTGTTTGTCTGCGTGTCGAATATCTACCCTACTTCCTGTTTTCATGCAGTCTTTCTAAGTACCAGAAGCTCCACTAGTGGCCATAAACACCATGGAACACAATGAAAGTCCATCTTAACCACTATAATAAAATGTGACTTTAAATCTCATGTGACTTTATGTGACATTAATGTGATAGCGTGACAACATGGGACGCAATATGTGATACCATAAAACTACATGTGACAACATTTGAGCACATTAAATAAATGTGACAACATGGGGATGCAAAATGTTTACATGTGATACCATAAAACTACATGTGTCAAATGTAATTGAGAATATTTTACTTTAAAAGGCATAATTGACATTAATTCATTTTAAACAGTCATAGTCCCTTGCAGGTTTTCCAGGGATGTCCCCAATAACCTTTTTTAGGGCATTATTAGATGTTTGTGTCATGGTCCCCTGGAGGATTTGATATAGTTACAGTGAAAATACTGTAAATCTTCAACAAGTAACTGTATTTTTACAGCTAAATTAAGGTGTTAATGCTGTTGTATGTTCATCACTTGGGACTCAACCTCACTTGGGATTTGAAATCTCAACCTCTTGGTTGATTGCTACCTGAAGTTCATGCAGTGTCCCCAGATCAGGCCACATAAAGGCGATTGTCTTTACGTATATTATTGCGCCAACCTCAGCTTTTCACCGTGCCAGGGGCAGGAAGCCTCATTGTTATTGTTTCTATTGCTGATTGCCACTTTAAAGGGATACTTAGAGATTTTGTCAATGAGGCTCTTTATCTACTTTACCAGAGTCAGATTAACTCATGGATACCATTTTTATATCTGCGTGCAGTTTGTAGGAAGTTGCTAACTATAGCACTAGCACAATTGTCATCTAGCATTAGCATTGGCTCACAAAACTACCTCTAACTTCCTTCATACTGGACACAGAGACATACAATTATATTCACACGTTCATATGTCTCGGTTGAAGTAGTTAAAGGGCGTCATTGCTAAAATCCGATGTATCCCTCGAACTAGATTTGAACTTGTAACCTCTTGGTCACTAGCAAACTGAAATGTCCTGCTACACCATCAGCTTTCTGGGCATAAAAGAGATAGGGCCACAGACACAGTGTATTGGCAAGAGTACATTTCTTCCCAGAATATGCTAATGCCAGTTGAGTACCTCCTCTGACACTGTCTCTTTGCAAACTCTGTAAGAGTATGTGTCAGTCATGAGCTGCACTGTAAAGATGTTCATGTGTATTTTCAATTAACTTAGTGGCAACGTGTTGCTGTGAAGTTATAATTTCTTAAACTGCCTATTACTCCGGTCCAAAAGCTAGGATATACATATAATTGGTAGATTTGGATAGAAAACAGTACTATAAAAAAAAAGCCCAAGTCAGTTCCTAGGGCTTCCACTAGATGTCAACAGTATTTAGAAAGAGTTTCAGGCTGGTGTTTGGAAAAATGACCCAGAAATTGTAGTTTTTCTAGGTCGCTCCCATTTAGGCTGTAGTGTTTCCTAGCGTGTGAATGAGCGTGTTCTTTCTTGTTTATCTCCGGTAAAGACAATAACGATTATCCGTCTTTCATTTTATTGTTTAATGGCATATTAGGATACCTAAGGTTTGATTCTAAATGTTGTTTGGGATTCATTTTATATGCATTTTGACGGAGGTAAACTGAGTGGATTATTGACTGAAGCACGCCAGCTAAACTGAGTTTTTATGGATATAAAGAAGGACATATCCGAACAAAATGACCATTTGTGATGTAACTGGGACCTTTTGGAGTGCCAACAAAGAAGATCATTAAAGATAAGGCATTTTTATATCGCTATTTCTGACATTCGTGTGGCACCTCCCTGGTTTGTCATGCATTTGCATGATGGGGCACTGTCCTCAGATAACCGCATGGTTTGCTTTCGCATGGTTTGCTTTTGTATTACACTTGTGATGTTATGAAAGTTAAATATTTTTCATAATTTAATCTGAATTTCACGCTCTTCAATTTCACCGGATGTTGTCGAGATGTTCCGCTAACTGAAATCCATTTTTCAGTAAGATATTGTAAAATTGTCAATAACTTACTTGCAAATCGTTGCCAGTAACCTACAGGCAACTTGCTGCCACTAGCAATACATGCCATTAACCTACTCTGCCTTCAGCAACATTACTTGCTAACATGTTAACTTGGAAGCTAAGATATGCATATTAATAGTAGATTTGGATAGAAAACACTCTGAAGTTTCTAAAAATGTTTTAATCATGTCAGTGAGTATAACAGAACATATTTGGCAGGTGAAACCCCAAGGACAAACCGTTCAGATTTTCTTCTTTTGAGGTCACTCTCTTTTCAATTATATTTCATTGGGAATCCAGATTTCTAATCGACTTTCCTGCAGTTCCTACCACTTCCACTGGATGTCAACAGTGTTTAGAAATTGGTTGAGGTTTTGCTTTGAGAAATGAAGAAGTAACACTGTTCAGAATGAGGCTCGAGGGAAGTGTAATCTTTGTTAGAGGCGCATAACCTGAAAGCACGCTCCACTTTGTTTTCCTCCGGTATTGAACACAGTATATCCGTCTTCAATTTTATCGATTATTGACATTAAAAAGTACCTAAAGTTGTATTACAAAAGTAGTTTGAAATGTTTGGACAATGCTTACAGGTAACTTTTGAGATATTTTGTAGCCATGTTGCGCAAGTTGGAACCAGGGTATTTCTGGATCAAACGCTCCAAATAAATGGAAATTTTGGATATATATCGACGGAATTAATCAAACAAAATGACTATTTGTGATGTTTATGGGACACATTGGAGTGCCAACAGAAGAAGCTCATCAAAGGTAAGGCATGAATTATATTTTTATTTCTGCGTTTTGTGTCACGCCTGCAGGGTTGAAATATGTTTTTCTCGCTTTGTTTACTGTTGTGCTATCCTTAGATAATAGCATTGTTTGCTTTCGCCGCTAAGCAGTTTCGAAATCTGACACGTTGGCTGGATTCAAAACAAGTGTAGCTTTAATTTGGTATATTGAATCTGTGATTTCATCAAGTTTAATAATTATAGTAATTTATTTGAATTTGGAGCTCTGCATTTTCACTGGATGTTGGCCAGGTGGGACGTACCGTCCCACATATCCCAGACAGGGATATAAAGATGATCAAGAAATGCTGTATAAAATAAATAATACAAATACTGAGCTACAGTGCCTTCGGTAAGTATTCAGAACCATTGACTTTTTCCACATTTTGTTACGTTACAACCTTAATTCTAAAATGTATTAAATTGTTTTCCCCTTCATCAATCGTCACACAATAACCCATAATGACAAAGAAAAATAGGTTTTATACATTTTGCTAATTTATTAAAAAAATCTAACTGACATATTATATTTAAATTGGTATTCAAACCCTTTACGTGATTATAGCATTGAGTCTTCATGGGTATGACGCTACAATCCTGGCATAAAAATAAATCTAGATGGCGCCAACGGAGATGGCAGAATCGCGACTAGCTCTTAAAAAACTTTGCAGTAATTTGTTGTTCTTATCTACTATTTTTAACATTATTAGCTCAGGAAATGTTTTGTGTCATTCCATACAGCCGGGAAGAACTATTGTATATTAGAGCAACGGTAACTCACCAGAACTACCAGCATTACGACCAGGAATACGATTTCCCTGGAGTAGGTCTTTTGTTCACTCTCCCCCAGAGAAATGGAACTTATTCCAGAGGCCAACCCGAAACATCACCGGCGGAGGAGAGGCACTCGAGGCGGCCTGCTGGTTCGACTTAGAGGCGCGCACACCACCCACCGCTACCAAGTATAGTACTCGCTAATGTTCAGTCTTTGGATAACAAAGTTGATGACCTTAGAGCAAAGATTTCTTTTCAGAGACATCGGGGCCTGTAACATACTTTGTTTCACGGAAACATGGCTCTCTCGGGATACTCTGTTGAAGTCAGTAAAGCCAGCAGGATTCTCAGAACATCCGCACACAGGAACAAATATCTGTCTGGGAAGCAGAAGTGCGGAGGGGTGTGTTTCATGATTAACGACTCGTGGTGTAATTCTAGGAACATACAGGAACTCAAGTAATTTTCTTCACCCAACTTAGAATACCTCACAATTAAATGCCGACCATATTATCTCCCTAGAGAATTGATGATTTATATTTTATTTCTAAGTTTTGTGTGGTGCCTGCAGAGTTGAAATATGCTATTCTCTCTTTGTTTACTGTTGTGCTGTCATCAGATACTAGCTTATAATGATTTCGCCAAAAAGCCATTTTAAAATCTGACATGTTGGCTAGATTCACAATGAGTGTCGCTTTAATTTGGTATCGTACATGTGTGATTTAACGAAAGTTTGACTTTTATAGCTTTTTTTTTTATTTGGCGCTCTGCATTTTTCCTGGCAATTGGCCAGTTGAGACATTTGCATCCGCCTATCCCAGAGAGGTTTTAAGGAGAAGTTTAACTAAATTTCCATGTATAATAGTTGTATCTTTATCAATGGTTAGTATGAGTATTTCTGTAAATTGATGTGGCTCTCTGCAATATCACCGCATGTTTTAGAACTATTGAACGTAACCCACCAATGTAAACTCTGATTTTTTTATGTAAATATTATTTTTATCAAACAAAACATACATGTGTTGTGTAACATGAAGTCCTATGAGTGTCATCTGATGAAGAACATCAAAGGTTAGTGTTAATTTGATCTCCATTTGTGCTTTTGTGTCTCCTCTCTTTGGCTGGAAAAATTGCTGAGTGTTTCTGTGGCTTGGTGGTGACCTAACATAATCGTTTGTGGTGCTTTCGCTGTAAATCCTTTTTGCACTCACCTCTGTCATCATCAAATCAAACTTTATTTGTCTCATGCGCAAGTGTAGACCTTACCGTGAAACACTTATAGTCCTTAACAAGTCCTTGACCAAATAGAATAATGTGAAAAATAATCAAAAGTTACACAATAACATAACAATAATGAGGCTATATACAGGGGTTACCGGTACCAAGTCAGTTTGCGGGGTACAGGTTAGAGGTAATTTGTACATGTATGTAGGGGTGAAGTGACTCTGCATAGATAATAAACAATGAGTAGCAGCAGTGTACAAAGCAAATGGAGGGCGGGGTGGAGGTTAATGTAATAGTCATGGACCATATGATTAATTGTTCAGCATTTTTATGGCTTGGGTGTAGAAGCTATTAACCTTTCTAGCGCAGGGGTTCGTCTAGCGGAACACCTCGACAACATTCCACTGAAAAGGCAGCGTGCGAAATTCCCAAAATATTTTTTTAAATAAGTAACTTTCACACAAACTGGTTAAAGGGATATCAACCAGATTCATTTTTCTATGGCTCCCTAAGGTGTCAACAGTCGTTAGACATAGTTTTAGGCTTTATTTTGAAAAATGATCGTGAAAGATAACATTGCGTAAGTGGCTAGTTGGGAGCTCTCAGAGTGAGTTTTTGCGCTACAGAATAAAGCGGCCATTGTTCCACCCGGTGTTATTGAAAAACCTACACACTTGGTTGATATATTATCGAATATGTATTTTAAAAACAACCTGAGGAATGATTCTAAAAACGTTTGACATGTTTTTGTGGACATCATGGAGACTATTTGGAATTTCTGTCTGCATTGCTCTTTCCTGTGGATTTCTGAACATAACGCGACAAACAAACGGAGGTAGTTTGGGTATAAAAATAATCTTTATGGAACAAAAGGAACATTTGTGTAACTGGGAGTCTCTTGAGTGAAAACATCAAAGGTAAACGGTTAATTTGATTGCTTTTCTGATTTTGGTGACCAAGCTTCCTGATGCTAAGTGTACATAATGCTATGCTAGGCTATCGATAAACTTACACAAACACTTGGATTGCTTTCGGTATAAAGCATCATTTCAAAATCTGAGACGGCAGGTGGATTAACAAAACGCTAAGCTGTATTTTGCTATATTGAACTTGTGATTTCATGAATATTAATATTTTTTGTAATATTACTTGACTGTGGCGCTATGCTATTCAGCGGTTGCTTACGAAAATGATCCTGTGACAGGGATGGGTAGCGTCAAGAAGTTAACCTCTCTTGGATATTCGGGACAGAAGCATCCCACCTCAACAACAACCAGTGAAAGTGCAGGGCGCCAAATTCAAAACAACAGAATCCCATAATTAAAATTCCTCCAACATACAAGTATTTCACACCATTTTAAAGATGAACTTGTTGTAAATCCAGCCACAGTGTCCGATTTCAAAAAGGCTTTACGACGAATGCACAGCAAACGATTATGCTAGGTCAGTATCTAGTCACAGAAAAACACAGCCATTTTTCCAGCCAAAGAGAGGAGTCACAAAAAGCAGAAATAGAGATAGAATGAATCACTAACCTTTGATGATCTTCATCAGATGACACTAATAAGACTTCATGTTACACAACACATGTATGTTTTGTTCGATAAGGTTCATATTTATATCCAAAAATCTCAGTTTACATTGGCGCGTTACGTTCAGTAGTTCCAAAACATCCGGTGATTTTGCAGAGAGCCACATCAATTTACAGAGATAATCACAATAAACATTGCTAAAATATACAATTGTTATGCATTGAATTTTCAATCCGCTTTTCCTTAACCTGTTACTCCTACCCCCTACTTTTTCGAACATTCTGTTAAAAATCGCGCAACATTTCAGCGCCCTGCTACTCATGCCAGGAATATAGTATATGCATATGATTAGTATGTGTGGATAGAAAACACTCAGACGTTTATAAAACTGGTTAAATCACGGCTGTGACTATAACTGAACGTGCGTTTCATTGAAAAGTGCAGGAAAATCTGATCACTGAAAACGGAAAAATATATCCATGCGCCACTTCAACCGATTGATAAAGGTGATCCACATTAAATGGGGCCGAGGTTGCAATACCTACAACTTCCACACGATGTCAACAGTCTTGTCATTTGCCTAGGCTTTGTTTCTTGGTCAAACGAAGAAGAGACAGCCCATTTCTTCAGGTCTCCGACCCGGATATTTTTAGTTGAGATTTATCCGGACATTATTTCCAGACGTACAGCTATAGAATATACATCGCCTCGTGATCAATTTGATCGCTTATTAACGTTTACTAATACCTAAAGTTGCATTACAAAAGTATTTGAAGTGTTTTGTGAAAGTTTATCGTCAACTTTTTCATTTTAAAAAATGACATTACGTTATAAAACGTTATTTTTTCGTTGATCACACAGTCTTCATAGATCGATATCTAGGCTATATATGGACTGATTTAATCGAAAAAAGACCCAATAGTGTTTATGGGACATCTAGGAGTGCCAACAAAGAAGATGGTCAAAGGTAATGAATGTTTTATATTTTATTTGTGCGTTTTGTGTAGCGCCGACTATGCTAATTATTTAGTTTACATCCCCTGCGGGTCTTTTGGGGTGTTACATGCTATCAGATAATAGCTTCTCATGCTTTCGCTGAAAAGCATTTTAAAAATCTGACTTATTGCCTGGATTCACAACGAGTGTAGCTTTAATTCAATACCCTGCATGTGTATTTTAATGAATGTTTGAGTTTTAACGAGTGCTATTAGCATTTGCATTTCTAGATGGGACGCCTGCGTGTCAGGTAGGAGCAAGAGGTTAATGCAACCGCTGTGTCAGATTTAAAAAAGCTTTACCGAAAAAGCACACCATGCAATAATCTGAGTACAGCCTTCGTAGACCAAAACAAGCCTTATAGATACCCGCCATGGTGTGGAGTCAACAAAGTCAGAAATAGCATTATAAATATTCACTTACCTTTGGTCTTCATCAGAATGCACTCCCAGGAATCCCAGTTCGACAATAAATGTTTGATTTGTTCGATAAAGTCCATCATTCATGTCAAAATACTTCCTTTTTATTTGCGCGTTTAGCCCAGTAAGCAAAATTCATGAGGCGCGAGCAGACAAAGTCAAAAGTTCCTTTACAGTCCGTAGAAACATGTTAAATGATCTATAGAATCAATCTTTAGCATGTAATACATTTAATCCACTATAGACATGTTTGCGCAATGGTGAGCTTATAGGCCTGAAAAGGACAGCAACTGTAATATCAGCGCACTCATGTAGCGGAGTGCACTTTTTGTAAAACACAACAACACAAATGGCCAGTTGTGTAGTTGAGGCAATACGCAGGTATAAATGTGTACCCACCTTTTTCAGCGGGCATTGCGTATACTCACCCCTTATTCCCTATTGATGCATATCAATGTAGTGTAGTGGAGCTATACAATTGATCAATTATGTAGTCAAATAGACAAATCATGCACAAAGTAGCCTACACAATCACAAAGTACATGAAATATATTCACATGTGTGCCATACAGAGCCTAGTTTCAATGGAAGTCAGCAAGGGTGTGCAGTCAGCAAGGGTGCGCAGCTCTCAACTGGTTTAGCTAAAGTCTAGCTAAAGTTAGCGAGCTAGCTAACGTTAGCCACCTAGCTAGAATTTGTAACATATCATACATTTAGCAAATTCACAACATAGTGTACGTTTTACGGATCATATCATACGAAATGATCCGGTCCTCTGGCAGTCTCTATGGGGTGCCACAGGGTTCAATTCTCGGGCCGACTCTTTTCTCTGTATATATCAATGATGTTGCTCTTGCTGCGGGCGATTCCCTGATCCACCTCTACGCAGACGACACCATTCTATATACTTTCGGCCCGTCATTGGACACTGTGCTATCTAACCTCCAAACGAGCTTCAATGCCATACAACACTCCTTCCGTGGCCTCCAACTGCTCTTAAACGCTAGTAAAACCAAATGCATGCTTTTCAACCGATCGCTGCCTGCACCCGCATGCCCGACTAGCATCACCACCCTGGATGGTTCCGACCTTGAATTTCTGGACACCTATAAGTACCTAGGTGTCTGGCTAGACTGCAAACTCTCCTTCCAGACTCATATCAAACATCTCCAATCGAAAATCAAATCAAGAGTCGGCTTTCTATTCCGCAACAAAGCCTCCTTCACTCACGCCGCCAAGCTTACCCTAGTAAAACTGACTATCCTACCGATCCTCGACTTCGGCGATGTCATCTACAAAATTGCTTCCAACACTCTACTCAGCAAACTGGATGCAGTTTATCACAGTGCCATCCGTTTTGTCACTAAAGCACCTTATACCACCCACCACTGCGACTTGTATGCTCTAGTCGGCTGGCCCTCGCTACATATTCGTCACCAGACCCACTGGCTACAGGTCATCTACAAGTCCATGCTAGGTAAAGCTCCGCCTTATCTCAGTTCACTGGTCACGATGGCAACACCCATCCATAGCACGCGCTCCAGCAGGTGTATCTCAATGATCATCCCTAAAGCCAACACCTCATTTGGCCGCCTTTCGTTCCAGTACTCTGCTGCCTGTGACTGGAACGAATTGCAAAAATCGCTGAAGTTGGAGACTTTCATCTCCCTCAACAACTTCAAACATCAGTTATCTGAGCAGCTAACCGATCGCTGCAGCTGTACATAGTCTATTGGTAAATAGCCCACCCATTTTCACCTACCTCATCCCCACACTGTTTTTATTTATTTACTTTTCTGCTCTTTTGCACACCAATATCTCTACCTGTACATGACCATCTGATCATTTATCACCCCAGTGTTAATCTGCAATATTGTAATTTTTCGCCTACCTCCTCATGCCTTTTGCACACATTGTATATAGACTCCCTTTTTTCTACTGTGTTATTGACTTGTTAATTGTTTACTCCATGTGTAACTCTGTGTTGTCTATTCACACTGCTAAGCTTTATCTTGGCCAGGTCGCAGTTGCAAATGAGAACTTGTTCTCAACTAGCCTACCTGGTTAAATAAAGGTGAAATAAAAATAAAAAAATTGACGGACATCCACAAATTAACACATATATTACTAAACGTAACATATACTAAATGGAGTGTCTTGGAATTATGTACAGAATGATATGAAATGTTCTGAGACCAGATTGAAGCACCGGTTCTAGTCCAAGTGTCAATACCGTTTCGCCATCTCCAGATTTTTCCATTTGTTGGATGACATGAAAATAGAACTTAGTGGTACGTTTCATGGGGGCGGCAGCATAGCCTAGTGGTTAGAGCGTTGGATTAGTAACCGGAAGGTTGCGAGTTCAAACCCCGAGCTGACAAGGTACAAATCTGTCGTTCTGCCCCTGAACAGGCAGTTAACCCACTGTTCCCAGGCCGTCATTGAAAATAAGAATGTGTTCTTAACTGACTTGCCTGGTTAAATAAAGGTAAAATTAAAATTAAATTAAATTAAATGTAGAAAAGACGATGCATGAGCAAAATATAACAGTAAAATATAGTGGGGCTGTTTTGCTTCCACTGGTCCTGGGACCCTTGTTAAGGTCAACGGCATCATGAACTTTACCCAGTACCAGGACATTTTTTCCCAAAACCTGATTGCCTCTGCCACGAGGCTGAAACTTGGCCTCAAGTGGATCTTCCAGCAAATAAAGAACACCAAAGACTCATCAAATCATCAATCTACAAAAAAGGGTTTTGGACCACATTTAAAACCTGCAGTTGAAATTGAAGTGGGCAGTCCCTAAGCCCAGACAAAGGATACCAAAGATCTGGAAAGATTCTGCATGGAGGAAGGGTCTAAGACCCCCTCCCAATGTGTTCTCCAATCTCATAAAACATTAGAAAAAGGATCAGTGTCATTATCCAGTATTGAAAGATATTGGAAACAGGGGTGGCAATAAAATTGACCCCTATCAACAAAAATCTCTATCTCGGTGCAATTCTATTGGTATAAAATAATGTAATTTTAAAAATTTTCTGAGCATACAATATAGCTCTGTATTTGCATTACTTATTTTATACAATCTTTTTTTGCTCTTCTTTATAAAGGGTGACAATCATTTTGGACCTGACTGTATGTCTGTGCAGCAGCATGACTTCAAAGGTCTATTTTGGGATGTATATTCCTTTCAAGCGTCTGTACTGTAACCACCCAACATGCTGGCTTCACTGAACAAAAGATAAAACACATGGTACTGATCTGGATAAGCACTGACAAAAGCTGTCAAGAATCTGGCTAATTAAAATATCCTCTTTGGAATCTCTTCCCTGATTGCTTGTCACAGAGACACTTCAGTGGTGTTATTGAACAGTCTCAGCCTAAAGTGAATATTTACCTCTTCAAATGACTGCTTGGCAGAGCGTCCGTAGAGGAAATAGTGACACATTATTGGAGGGTGTGCTTATAAGCTGTTTATCAAGATAATTTTTTGGTTTATTTGCCATTATTATCAAATAAATGAAAACTGACATTGATATTCCAACCGTTTTTAACAAGCCAACTTTCATATCAATGTTATCATCACCTCACTTGCAGTTGCTCAGGAAAATGTTTTCTGCAAACAGCAACTTCTGCAACCCAAACCTATCCAGGCAAGTCCTGGAAAGCGAACCTGTGCTTTCTGTCCGTATAATGAATCCTTTTGACACACTTTGATTTCCAGCCGAGATTGCTCTATTTCCAACTGTTATTTGCATGGTCAATAAGATCTATTAGCAATCAATTTCAAATCACTTTTGACCTATGAAAAAAAAAACTTTAAGTTTCTCCACCATTGCATAGTTATGCCATGTGGAGACTAAATAGTACATGTCACCTTTTCTTGCACCAAGTAGAAGCAGGTGGACCGGCCATGACCAGAGCAGAATCTGGGTCTTATCCACAGAAAGTGAAGAATCATAGTGAAGGGTCCAACATCTGTCTTATTATCAAAGGACCCCAGTGCTACAGAGTTGGCTGTGTTCCTTTGTAATAGCCTGGACACAAACAGGGCTTTGGTCAAAACTGGTGTACTAGGCGTATGGGGATTATGGTGTCAGTTGACACATTCCCTATGATAGTTTAATATCGATGAGGAAGTATTTGGTGTTATTTCAGAAGATTGGAGAGAAGGCACAACTTTAAGAGAATTCTATTTCTATGAGCTCAACTTTCTGAGAGCTGCTGACAAGTTTGAGAATCAACTCAGTCTTCCACTTCAGCCTGTGAAGAAACTGTGCTATGGGATTTCAGCTCTTCTTTGAACAGCACAGCATCACGATTCAATATTTCCTCTCTTGAACATCTGCAGGAAGGCATAATTTCCTCTTCCCTATCTCGGTGTGGCATGCTCAGTGTCAATCGTATCAATTCAGAGGAATAGCAAAAGTAGGCTAATGTTTGAGACCTGGATTAGCTTTCAAATTAGGTCTGAATAACATAGGCCTGTAGATACACCAAAGTGGTGTTCTGATGATATTAACCATAGTCATCATCAATCCACCTCTCCGCTCACCATTGTCATCATCATGGGGTTAAGCTGTGGCCTACAGAATAAAGGAAGCATACACGTTTCTACACACAACTAGCTAGGCTTGAACACTTGTTTCTTGTATGCGCTGCCACATAATCCATCCACCCATGCACTTCATTTATTACACAGTCTTTTTCATAGCATTTGTTTTTTGGCTAGTCGGGAAATGCCTACCGGCAGCTTTATTTTGACATTGGGTCCTAGCACATCTCAATGTTATCTTATTATTGCATATTCATTACATTTTTTTTTAAATTACATTTTACCTTTATTTAACCAGGCAAGTCAGTTAAGAACACATTCTTATTTTCAATGACGGCCTGGGTTAACTGCCTGTTCAGGGGCAGAACGACAGATGTACCTTGTCAGCTCGGGATTTGAACTCGCAACCTTCTGGTTACTAGTCCAACGCTCTAACCACTAGGCTACGCTGCCGCCCCACATGTGTTTATATCAACGATAATAGTTTCAGATTTGGAAATCATATAGTTGTTATTTTAAGTAATTTATATATTTTTTGCCGCCAAAAGTTTGTCTTCGTCCAAACAGGAAGTGGCAAACCTAAATTGGGAGATTCCAAGGACATTAGTAGAAGAGTTCCCGGGGTTTAAACCAATATCCCGACATGCTTGGTTTGAACCCAGGAAACCCTCTACTACTATCCGTGGAAACTTCCCAACCCAGGTTTGTCACTTCCTGATTGGATACGTGTCAAAGATGGTTTAGTATGAAGCTATGAAAAAACTGCTTCTCCAGTAATAACATAGTAATAACATGTGGAGTAATAACATGTTCAATGACATTGGCTCAAATCTAAGTTGTGCTTTTAGATTTTGAGAAAATTAACAAATAATACAACACCATTTGCATCTGCATTTAATAAAATCACAATTAAAGAAGATATCAGGTTTGGAAATGTTGTTAACTGTGTTAAAGCATTCTCAACAAACACTCTTTTCAGACCAGGTTCTTACTACACTTTCCAAAGTCAAGACAGAATATAATTTATTGATTGAGAGAGAGAGCAGAATTGGACATCTATCGAGTTAGACTCAACCATTACTTCCATGGTAATCATCTCAGTCGTTTACTGGCCAACAAGTTAAGCAGTAATGATCAATTAGCAACTATTGAATCTGAAACAAGGAAATTACTATCAGAACCCAAATGAATCAAATAATTTCCTGCTTCTATAAGGAACTGTACATCTCTGATTGTAAATCCACAACAAGCCAGACTAAGTCCTTTCTAAAATAATTAACAACTCCTCTTCTCTCAACAGACGAAGCCAACTCACTCACCAAATCTCATCTCAAGGAAGTCAAAAGGAAATAGAATAGCATGAATAAAGGAAAATCAACTGGATGGGATGGTATTCCCCCTGAGGTCTATTTAACATTGTGGAATCAATTAGGTCCACTATTGCTTAGCTATTCACAAAGGTTAATTTGGGAGAGATGTGAATACTGCACTGATTCTGCATTTATTAAAAAAAGGTAAGGATGCTAAAAAGTCTTCTCACTATCTTTGATAAACACAGATATTAAACTGTTTTACAAAATGTTGTCGTCCCATCTCAAGATTTACTTATCCAAATTGGTCCATATGGACCAAAGCTGGTTTGTTAAAGAGTTTATCAGATAACCTCCTTTGACTATTACATATCTTAGATGCAGCTCTTTGGGATGTATTATCTCTCGCTGTAGAAAAAGCTTTACATAGACTAGAATTCTCATATCTCTGGTCGGTCTTGGAACATATGGGAACTGGCTCCAATTTCATAAATATGATTTTGGACCCAATTTTGGAGCACATTTTTTGTTTAGGTAGGCATTACATTTCTTACAAAAAACGGTGGATTACATCTTCCACTGACAATTCTTGAAACAGCAGGACAGGCACAGGTATTGTACAGAGTAAAGTGTCAAATAAAGGATTTTTATAAAATATTGAGTGTTCGTGCAAGTTTGAAGTCGCTAATTTCCTACTCCATTGGAAAGAAAGTGAATTACGCGGCCAATTTGACAGACTTGCCTTGCCGCAAAACTTTTCCTAATCTTGATTAAAATCACTTACGATACATATATGTATGTATGTATGTATGTATGTATGTATGTATGTATGTATGTATGTATGTATGTATGTATGTATGTATGTATGTATGTATGTATGTATGTATAAGTATGTATGTATAAACACACTTTGAACACAAATTTAAACGTACCATGTAAAGTGTTGGTCCCATGTTTCATGAGCTCAAATGAAAGATCCCAAAAAAGTTCTATATGCTCAAAAAGTTTTTTTCAATAAAATATAGGCGTTATTTTTTACACACATAAGGGCTTTATTACAGATCGAAATACTCCTCAGTTTCATCAACTGTCTTAATGACTGGTCTTAGACAATCCTGCATTTGAAGATGCTGGGTGTGGAGGTCCTGGGCTGGCGTGGATGCACGTAGTCTGCAGTCGTGAAGTCGGTTGGACGTTCTGCCAAATTCTCTAAAATGACACTGGAGACAGCTTATGGTAGAGAAATGAACATTCAATTATGTGGCAACAGCTCTGGTGGACATTCCTGCAGTCAGCACATCAATTATATGCTCCCTCAACTTTGAGAAATCTGTGTCATTGTGTTGTGCAACAAAACTGCACATTTTACTGTGGCCTTTTATTGTCAACTGCACAAACAGCATGCTGTTTAATCAACTTCTTGATAAGCCACACCTGTCAGATGGGTGGATTATCTTGGCAATGGAAATTAACAAAACATTTGAAGAAATAGTTTTTTAAATTATTTTATTATTTTAACCCCAATTGGTAGTAGTTACTGTCTTGTCTCATCGCTGCAACTCCAGTACGTACTCGGGAAAGGCGAAGGTCGAGAGCAATGCACATTCAACCTGGAAACCAGCCGCACCAATGTGTCTGAGAAAACACCGTACTCCTAGTGACCTGGTCAGCATGCACTGCGCCCGGGGATCTTTTATTTCATCTTTTATTTGTGAAACATGGGACCAACACTTTACATGTTGTGTTTACATTTTTGTTCACAGCATTCGGAAAGTATTCGAACCCTTGACTTTCCACATTTTGCTATGTTACAACCTTATTCTAAAATGGATTACATTGTTTGTACCCCCTATTGACAAAGCAAAAACAGCTTTATAGAATTGTTTTCATTTTTTTTATATCACATTTACATAAGTACTTTGATGAAATACCTTTGACAATGATTACAGCCAAGGCTTCTTGGATTGGGGAGTTTATCCCATTCTTCTCTGCAGATCCTCTCAAGCTCTGTCAGGTTGGATTGGGAGCGTCGCTGTACAGCTATTTTCAGGTGTCTCCAGGGAGGTGTTTGATCAGTCTGGGCTCTGGCATGGCCACACAAGGGCAATCAGAGACCGAACCCACTCCTACGTTGTCTTTGCTGTTTTCTTAGGGTCGTATTAGGGAGGTATTTATGTTCTTTATTTTTAAAACATTTGCAAAAATCTTTCTATATATACAGTACAAGCTAAAAGTTGGAACACACCTACTCATTCAAGTGTTTTTCTTTATTTTTCTACATTGTAGAATAAGAGTGAAGACATCAAAACTATGAAATACAAGAAGAATCATAAAACACGGGACGAGATGTTAAAAACTGTCCATTGTGTCGATAGATGGAATGCACTCACATGAGATTTGCCGTGATGTTGACAGAGTGGCATGGGAGGTTTATTTCTTAGACTGGGATAAGATGTCAATTTTGGGACACATCCTCAGTAGTGTGCCTTCGAATCAGTGGGTGTTTCGGCCTTTAATCACTAAACACCCTCATCAAAGGTGGCCAGCTAAAGGGTAATCAAGCCTTAGCTTGTGTCCCATGCCCAATTAAGATGTACTAACTTACATTCGCTGGGGGTATGTCCATAGGAGAATTAGGCTCCAGAACAGAAAGATCAGAAAGATCTACTGCAATATTTTTCACTGCAGTAGATCTTAAATTGCCCATGGACATGCTCCCAGCCAATGTAAGTTAGTATTTTGTATAATTTAGCTAGCTAGTTCCTGAACATTAAGTCCTTAACTTCTTGAACCTAGGGGGCAGTATTTTCATTTTTGGAAAAATAACGTTCCCAAAGTAAACGGGCTATTTTGTCAGGACAAGATGCTAGAATATGCATATAATTGACAGCTTAGGATTGGAAACACTCTAAAGTTTCCAAAACTCTAAAAATATTGTCTGTGAGTATAACAGAACTAATATTGCAGGCGTAAGCCTGAGAAAAATCCAATCCGGAAGGGACTCTTTAGAAAGCTCTGCGTTCCTATGCGTCCCTATTAAGCATTGAATGACATATCAACCAGATTCCTTTTTCTATGGCTTCCCTCATGTGTCTAGTGTCACAATACATAGTTTCAGGCTTTTATGTAGAAAAATGAGCCTGAACGTCAACATTGTGTCAGTGGTCAGCTGGAGTCTCTCAGAGTGTTTTGTGCGTAAGGGGCAAATGCGGCCATTGTTTCTCTCTTTCCTACTAAGAAGCCATCTGTCCCGGTTGATATATTATTGAATAGATATTTGAAAAACACCTTGAGGATTGATTATAAACAATGTTTGCCATGTTTCTGTCAATATTTATGGAGCTAATTTGGAAAAATTTTCGGCGTTGTCGTGACAACAATTTCCGGTTGAATTCTCAGCCAAACGTGAAGAACTAATGAAGTTATTTCAGCTACAAAAAATATATTTTTGTCTTGTGAGTGAAAACATCCAAAGCTCATCAAAGGTAAACAATTTAATTTGATTGTTTTTCTGATTTTCGTGACCAGGTTGAATAAACTGGTCAAGCTAAGTAGAGAATTAATCTTCAGGATGTTATTATCATATATATCCAATAACGTTCCAACCGGAGCATTCGTTTTGTCTACAGAGTAATGGAATGCAAGGAGATATAATGACTACTGCGCGTAACCAGGAACTGCCATTCTGCCAGACCAGTGACTCAAATGACTGCCATCCGTTCCCACATCACACTAGAGGCTTCATTCCACGTTCTACTGACTGTTGACATCTAGTGGAAGGCATAGGAAGTGCGAACAGATCCATATCTTATTTGGATGTGAATAGGCGATGAGTTGAAAATCAACCAGCCCCAGAATTTCCACTTCCTGTTTGGAAGTTCTGTTATACTCACAGACATAATTCAAACAGTTTTAGAAACTTCGGAGTGTTTTCTATCCAATAGTAATAATAATATGCATATATTAGCATCTGAGACAGTGTAGGAGGCAGTTTACTATGGGCACGTAATTCATCCAAAGTGAAAAATGCTGCCCCCTATCCCTAAAAGGTAACAAAAATGTAAGCTTTTAGCTCATGTAAGACACTTGTATGTACCTAAATGTTTAATATCCATAATTTGGTTTGATTATTTATTTTAATTGCTCGCCCTCTGGTTTCATCGGAAGTTGTCCCTCTCGCAGGACACCTAGCCTTATTAACAAACTATAGTGTAGGCAAGTCGGTTAGGACATCTACTTTGTTCATGACACAAGTATTTTTTACAACAATTATTAACAGACAAATTATTTCACTCATAATTCACTGTATCACAATTCCAGTGGGTCAGATGTTTACATAAGCTAAGTTGACTGTGCCTATAAACAGCTTAGAGAATTCCAGAAAATTATGTCATGGCTTTAGAAGCTTCTGATAGGCAATTTGACATAATTTGAGTCAATTGTAGGTGTACCTGTGGATATATTTCAAGGCCTACCTTCAAACTCAGTGCCTCTTTGCTTGACATCATGGGGAAATCTAAAGAAATGTAAAAACCTTCACAAGTCTGGTTCATCCTTGGGAGCAATTTCCAAATGCCTGAAGGTACCACGTTCATCTGTACAAACAAAGGTATGCAAGTATAAACACCATGGGACCACGCAGCAATCATACCGCTCAGGAAGTAGACGCCTTCTGTCTCCTAGAGCTGAACATACTTTGGAGTATAAAGTGAAAATCAATCCCAGAACAACAGCAAAGGACCTTGTGAAGATGCTGGAGGAAACAGGTAAAAAAGTATCTATATCCACAGTGTCGTGTCTTTGGCTATGCCGGATTAAGTGATACGACATGCAATTCTATAAAATCCTTTCTCTGTAATTGATATTACCTGATTGAGCTAGTCATGTAAATGTAATTAACTAGTAAGTCGGGACACCACGAAATAGTGTTTATAGAGCTTTTATCTCCCGAAAAAACTTGGCGGGATCATTTTCATCAACACCTGCTGAATTGCAGCGTGCCAAATTCAAATTAAATTACTAAAAATATTAAATTTTCATGAAATCACAAGTGCAATATAGCAAAACACAGCTTAGCTTGTTGTTAATCCACCTGGCGTGTCAGATTTCAATTCAGCTTTTCGGCAAAAGCATTACGAGCGTTTATGTAAGAACAGCTCTCTCAGTAGACAATGGGAGGGATACACGCTGCACCTGCAGGACAGAACCGCACATTCCGGTAAAGCTGCCTGCCATCCAGGACCTCTACACCAGGCGATGTCAGAGGAAGGCCCTAAAAATGGTCAAAGACCCCAGCCACCCCAATCATAGACTGTTCTCTCTACTACCACATAGCAAGTGGTACCGCAGTGCCAAGTCTAGGACAAAAAGGCTTCTCAACAGTTTTTAGCCCCAAGCCATAAGACTCCTGAACAGGTAACCAAATGGTTACCTGGATTATTTGCATTGTGTGCCACCCCCAACCCCCTTTTTACGCTGCTGCTACTCTCTGTTTATCTTATATGCATAGTCACTTTATCTATACATTCATGTACATGCTACCTAAAATGGCCCGACCAACCAGTGCTCCCACTATCTGCATTGTGTCCCACCACCTACCAACCCCTCTTTTTACGCTTCTGCTACTCTCTGTTCATCATATATGCATAGTCACTTTAATGATAGCTACATGTACATACTACCTCAATAAGCCTGACTAACAGGTGTCTGTATATAGCCTTGCTACTCTTTTTTCAAATGTCTTTTTACTGTTGTTTTATTTCTTTATTTACCTACACACACACACACACACACACACACACACACACACACACACACACACACACACACACACACACACACACACACACACACACACACACACACACACACACACACACACACACACACACACACACACAAACACACACCTTTTTTCCCGCACCATTGGTTAGAGCCTGTAAGTAAGCATTACGTGTTGTATTCGGCGTACGTGACAAATAAACTTTGATTTGATTGAACAATTCAGCATGATACATGTGGTGCAAAAATGTATTTAATTTACATATATATTTTATTTTTTGACATACAATGATGTGCTCAATTTATACCTTTAATCAATATATTCTGGACATATATGTAAATGTATGTTTAATTCCCCCGCATATATGTACATATACATTTTCTCTGGGTACTCACATTTTTGTCTGGGTAAGCACATTGACCATCGATCCTGTTATACAGCCAGACCTAAACCATGCCTCTCTTATCTCGTTTCAGCCAATGGGGAGTGGAGGAGGCTCGGTTTAGGAATAACTTGGACATTTTAATAGTGCTAGAGAGCAAGCAAGCGAATATCAGTCAGATGCATGCCACTACACTGACGGGAGTATAAGAAAGCATTGCACTGACTCGAGTGCACAGTGCTCCAAGTGAGTCTCTCCAATCAAATTTAAAAACAAATAGAAAAGAGGATCATTTGGCTTTTTTTCACGAGGAGGGGGAAAAAATAGCTATTAGTGCATGCATGCGTTGTTTATTCTATGGAACATCATAAATAACCTATTTTATCCCTGGAAAACACAAGATTCACCTGCAGAAGGTGACATTTGTTTTCCTTCGTTGGAACGAGCGACGCGCTTGTTCGACTGTCGGGTGCGCTGTGTTGCCTTCTCCTTCCTTTGGATTTTACACCATCGAGGGTACCCACTCATTCAGTGAGAGAGGGATCCAGCCATTCAGGTGGATGTCGCTCACTTTGCTCATTCATCAACTTTCCGTGGCCTTATAGCAGTATGCGCATCTGACCCTGTGAAAATGTTTTTTTCTCGTTTGGTCTCCTGTGCATTGTGCTGATAACAACTTCACCTTCTGGTCTACCAGGGAGACATTGTAACAACTTCAGTGATCAGCATAGTACAACACAGCTTGCAGAATCAGGTAAACAATACTTTACTAATGTATGAAAATACAATAGCCGATTAAATGCAGTCAATTTGACACCTTTGTAGAAATTGCTATTTACCTAATTATATGAAGTAGACTGTTTATTGATGGGAAACCATTGAACATTTACAGAACACATTATAATATAGTATTTAAATTGCATCATGGTAATTCAGGAGATCATCTTAAAAGGACATCATTTTAAAAGCCTACTTGATTATTGAAACATGTCAGGAAGACTACAGTAAAGCAGAAGGTCAAGAAATAACAAGGTCCTGAACCTACATTATTTCACTAAGATCTCACACAAACACACACGCAGTGACAACATGTTAGCCTCTGTACATTATTCTCATTCCAACACACACACATATCCCCTCTCTAACATCTAACCATCCTTTCTGTCTCCATTCTTTCCTCCAGGACACTGGGAGAGAAGTTTGGGGAGAATGAAGAGTCGTCGGGTGCGGGGAAGCATGAGTGGCGGTGTATCACTGTTAGACGGGGCGGCTCTGATGGTTCTATGGGAGTGTACAACTCTAAGCCTCCTCCAGTGCTGGGTGGTAGTGGCGGCGGCCGCGGGGCCAGCCGTACTGGAGTTGGGGCCGCTGCAGATGCAGGGGCTCCAGCAATGCCACGGGGCCCTTTGCCTGGCTCCTGTCTGACAAAGGGCCCTTTCATCACTCCCAGGAGTTTTCTGACTTTACGGAGAGCGCTACCAGCAAGGATTCACCACCAAGTACACGATATACAGGTGAGTCTAGCTGAGGGAATTAATTAAAGATGGCGGCAAGGTTAAGTGATATACGTGTGAGATCATCAAAGAGTTTGTTGAGCAGCAAGGTTCAGTGTAAAATTGACACTATGCTTTAGAGATACCTGTAAAGGTGAAATTGCTGCATGGGAGATTGTTTGTATTACAAAACAAATTGGTTTAGCCTTGCACCTACCTACGCTGGCATGTACCTCTAGTTTCAAAATAATGGGAAGGGCGAGGCAGTTTGCAAAGTCTAACAGAGTAGCCTCACATATCGTAGCTCACATCCAGTGGTCTTCATCAATAGCATGTGCTGCTCTGACTACTGACAAGGTCAGGGGTTGAATACTGGGGTTGTTTGATGTAGTGAGTGCTGGTCGCTTTCTCTCCTGTCCATACCCATAGTTTGTAGTTGTTTGTTTCCATTCAGATGCAGGGGCGTGCTCATGAGTGTTTGTGTGTGATAGTGTTAACTCTCCCTCTCGCTCTGTCTCGGTGCCTTACTCCCCCTGCCGGTGACTCTTAGCGCAGAGAACATTGGTGCCTCTGCCACACTGCCTACTCTAGAAGTGAAAGAGGAATAGTATCTTGGCATTGCAACACCTCATTAATTCTCATCCCTTATCGGGGATAAACTCTCCCTTCTCATGTCATAAACATAGTTATTTTAATTAAGATAAGAAGTAGTAGAGACTATGAATTAACCATAGGAGTTGAATATTACTATGTAATATGTGCTTTTACATATTATATTATTATCTGTCTTTTGTATCCACATTGTTGTGTTATGTTTGTGGTTGAGCCTATATAATGTGAGACAAAGACACCCTGAATCGACTAAAGCTTTGAATGGAATATTATTGATGACATTCCTCACCCAGTCCAGGGATAGTGTAGTAGCTGTGGGTATTTGTCGAGAGCAGGGATTACTTTGGTGCTGTGACAGATTAGCTTTGTGACTGTCGGCCAAAACATGCCAACTCCTATAACATACAAATGTACAAAATTGGTAGAATTAACCAAGAGCTACTGTATTTAATTTCCTTTCATTTGTGCACATATCACCACACTTTAATTCTGACCATCGTCTCAGCTGAAAATTACCTTGAATCTGGTTGATCTAAGAAGTGATTGCGTGTAATTAGGGAGTAATTGCTGTTTAATTAGATACACAACCATGTTTGTTAGGAAGAGGCACACAGCCTTGATAAACCCCTACAAGATTGAATCATACACTAAATAGTAATGGGGATATGAATGGTAAATGTAACTCTGCATGCCACCGCCTTTATAAAAAAAAAAAACACGTGAAAAAAGTCACGTGAAAGAAAATGTGGTTTTAGGACACGTGATAATATATGTTCTTGTGTCATTTTCACCAGTTAGACATGTGGTTTTGGGACACAAATGAAGTTTCATATATTTGTTTTTCACGTTTTTGCCTCATAAAACAAATCAGACAGCAAATTTTCTTCTCTGTTTATTTTTAACACTTCCCGCTACATCTAGTCTTCCATCCAAGGACCAACCAGGACCAACCCTGCTTAACTTCAGAGGAAAACTAGCAGTGGGATGCAGGAATGAATGTGCCAAAACTTGCAAAAGGAAAAAAGGCAACAAAATCAAAACCAGGGTAACATAACCTGTCACGGTTTTCTTCTATCTCCTCCTCTGACGAAGAGGTGTAGCAAGGATCGGACCAAAATACAGCGTGGTAATTTTCATACATGTTTAATAACGAATAAACACGAACAATACAAAAACCAAGAAACGTAACACGAAAACCGAAACAGCCTATACTGGTGCAAACTAACACAGAGACAGGAACAATCACCCACGAAACACTCAAAGAATATGGCTGCCTAAATATGGTTCCCAATCAGAGACAACGATAAACACCTGCCTCTGATTGAGAACCACTTCAGGCAACCATAGACTTTTCTAGATAACCCTACTAATTCACAATCCCAATACCTACAAAAAACCCAAGACAAAACACACCACATAAATAAACCCATGTCACACCCTGGCCTGACCAAAATAATAAAGAAAACACAAAATACTAAGACCAGGGCGTGACATAACCAAAGATAGGGAAAATTGCAGGAAAGAGAGTGTGTCATTTTTCTTATCGCATAATTTTTTTTTCTACTGTGTTATTGACTTGTTAATTGTTTACTCCATGTGTAACTCTGGGTTGTCTGTTCACACTGCTATGCTTTATCTTGGCCAGGTCGCAGTTGCAAATGAGAACTTGTTCTCAACTAGCCTACCTAGTTAAATAAAGGTGAAAAAAATAAATAAAAAATCATAACAAAAGTAAAAAATATATATAAAAAAATAACATTTGTATCCAGTTATGAGAGGGGGGAAAAAATCTATTATTTCCTTGAACTATTTTCTTTCACTATCAGTACTTTGGGTTTTACGTTTTGCTTTCAATATCATTAATTTTGTTTGAAATACTAAGAATTTTGTCATCGACTTCAGAAATCTTGCTTGATATTAATGGTACAAACGTAACTCACTCACTAGAGGATTGCACCATATAATAACACAATTACTTTATTACACTATTACTCCTACCACAGTTTCAGTAGGGAGCTAAGATATGTGGCTGGAGAAATGCAACCACTCTCAAATCCATAGACTACGCTATTGGATGCAAGGACTGACCATACATGAAATAAACCTTTTAGTTTTAACCATGTTTTGTAGACTGGTTGTTTACACTTAGTTTGTTTACAAACATTGAAGTAAAACAACCTTATATTTGGGGTTCTGATGGGGTATGAAAGTTGAACTAAACTCATGAGGCCTTTATACATTTTTTCTTCAAGAAGCAATGGGTTGATATTATTATCAGCTAATCCCTACCATTGTGTTGCAGAGTAGCAATTGTACATTACACCGGGCGTCAGTAGGCATAATTTAAGTAACCTAATATATGTCCCTTTAACTGAATACTTTTACTGATTCTACAGCTATTGTATGCAGTAATCATGCACCTAGATGTATACTGTTAGCACTGAGCCGGTAAAGCAATGAAAGAAAGTAAGCATCCCAGAAGAAAAGTGCTCAAAATAGCTCACATTAATATATTTAGCTTAAGAAACAAGGTTCATGAATAATTTGCTAGTAAAAGATGACATTCATATTCTATATTCTGACTATCTCTGAAACTCACTTAGATAATACCTTTGACAATATAGTGGTGGCAATACAAGGTTATAACATTTATAGAACATATATATATGCCAATGGTGGATGTGTTGCTGTTTATATTCAGAACCACATTACTGTAAAGATTAGAGAGGATCTCATGTCAAATACTTACTTCTTACTTCTAATTAGTTAGAAGTAATATGGCTACAGGTTAAACGTCCTCACCTAATTCCCATTCTGATCGGAAGCTGCAATAGACCACCATGTTCTAACAGTCAGTATCTGGATATGTGTGAAATGCTTGAAAATGTGTGTGATACCAACAGAGAGGTATATTTTCTGGGTGATTTAAATATTGATTGGCTTTCATCAAGCTGCCCACTCAAGAAAAAAGCTTCAAACTGTAATTAGTGCCTGCAACCTGGTTCATGCTATCAGTCAACCTACCAGGGTAGTTACAAACAGCACAGGAATGAAATCATCAACATGTATTGATCGCATCTTTGTTAATGCTGCAGAAATTAGCTTGAAAGCAGTATCCAGATTCATCGGATGTAGTGATCACAATATAGTAGCCATATCTAGGAAAACCAGAGTTTCAAAGGCTGGGCCAATATAGTAAATAAGAGGTCATACAGTTTTGTAGTGATTCCTATGTTACTAAAGAATATATGTTGGTCTGTGGTGAGTAAAGATGAGCAAACAGGCACTGTACTTGACACATTTATGAAATTGTTTATTCCAGTCGCTAATACAGTGCCTTGCAAAGGTATTCATCCCCCTTGGGGTTTTTCCTATTTTGTTGCATTACAACCTGTAATTTAAATAGATTTTTATTTGGATTTCATGTAATGGACATACACAAAGAAGTCCAAATTGGTGAAGTGAAAAAGAAAACTTGTTTCAAAACATAAAAAATAAAAAAAAATGGAAAAGTGGTGCGTGCATATGTATTCACCCCCTTTGCTATGAAGCTCCTAATTAAGATCTGGTGCAACCAATTACCTTCAGAAGTCACATATTTGTTAGATTGCACACAGGTGGACTTTATTTAAGTGTCACATGATCTCAGTGAAAATATACACCTGTTCTGAAAGGCCCCAGTGTCTGCAACACCATTAAGCAAGGGGCACCACCAAGCAAGCTGCACCATGAAGACCAAGGAGCTCTCCAACCAGGACGGGGACAAAGTTGTGGAGAATTACAGATCAGGGTTGGCTTAAAAGAAATATCAGAAACTTTGAGCATCCCACAGAGCATGATTAAATCCCATTATAAAAAAAAAATGGAAAGAATATGGCGCCACAACAAACCTGCCAAAAGAGGACTAAGTGACAACAAAACTCACAGACCAGCCAAGGAGGCAGAGAGGCAACAAAGACACCAACAATAACACAGTGTCTGTCCGTAAGACAACTTTAAACGGTACACTCCACAGAGCTGGACTTTGCGGAAGAGTGGCCAGAAAAGACATTGCTTAAGAAAGAAGTAAGCAAACATATTTTGTGTTTGTGGGAGATGTGGGCATGTGAGAGACTCCCCAAACATATGGAAGAAGGTATGTCTGGCGCAAACCCAACAACTCTCATCACCCTGAGAACACCATTCCCACAGTGAAGCATGGTGGTGGCCTCATCATGCTATGGGGATGTTTTTCATGGTCAGAATTGAAGGAATGATGGATGGCACTAAATACAGAGAAATTCAATTCAATCCAATTGAGAATCTGTAGTATGACTTAAAGATTGCTGTACACCAGTGGATCCCATCCAACTTAAAGGAGCTGGAGCAGTTTTGCCTTGAAGAATTGGCAAAAATCCCAGTGGCTAGATATGCCAAGCTTATAGAGACATGCCCCAAGAGACTTGCAGCTGTAATTGCTGCAATAGGTGGCTCTACAAAGTATTGACTTTGGGCGGTGAAAAGTTATGCACGCTCAAGTTCTGGTTTTTGTTTCTTGTTTGTTTCACAATAAAACATATTTTTCATCGTCAAAGTGGTATGCATGTTGTGTAAATCAAATGATACAAACTCCCTCCCCAAATATCTATTTTAATTCCAGATTGTAAGGCAACAAAATAGTAAAATCCCAAGGTGGGTGAATACTTTCTCAAGCCACTGTAAGCATGCACCCATTAAGAAAATGACTGTAAAACTGTTAAATCCCCATGTCTTGATGAGGAATTGAAAAAAGTGTATGGTTGAGCGAGAGATGAGGCAAAAGGAATGGCAAGTAAGTCTGGCTGCATAACCGATTGGAAAATCGTGTGACTAAACTGAATAAAAAGAAGAAGAAGAAACTAAACTATGAAACCAAGATAAATAAAATGAACAATGATTGTAAAAAGCTTTGGAGCACCTTCAATGAAATTCGGGATAAAATGCTCCATCATTCATTGAAACAGATGGCTCATTCATAACAAAACCAACTGATATTGCCAACTACTTTAATTATTTTTTTCATTGGCAGGATTATCAGACATGCCAGCAACAAATTCTGACTCTACACATGCAAGTATATCTGACCAAAGTATGATTGACAAGCATTGTAATTTTAAATTCTGTAATGTTAATGTGGAAGAGGTGGACAATTATTGTTGTCAATGAACAATGACAAGCCACCGGGTCTGACAACTTGGATGGAAAATTACAGAGCATAATAGCGGACAATATTGCCACATCTTCAATTTAAGCCTACTAGAAGGTGTGTGCCCGCAGGCTTGGAGGGAAGCTAAAATAATTCCAATACCTAAGAATAGTAATGCCCCCTTTACTGGCTCAGAAAGCCGACCAACCAGCCTGTTACCAACCCTTAGTAAACTTTTGTAAAAATTGTGTTTGACCAGATACAATGCTATTTTACAGTAAACAAATTGACAACAAACTTTCAGCATGCTTATAGAGAAGGACATTCAACAAGCACAGCACTTACACAAATGACTGATTAGCTGAGAGAAATTGATGATAAAAGATTGTGTGGGCTGTTTTATGATGGTGCCACGGTGAAAGTCACTGCGGCAGTATGGGCCATTCTACTGTCAATGTTTCTCTGTGGAGATTGCATGGCTGTGTGCTTGATTTCATACACCTGTCAGCAATGGGTGTGGCTAAAGTAGGCGAATCCACTAATTTGAAGGGGTGTCCACATTTTGGCCATGTAGTGTATGTCTCCATTTCAATGTGATCCATTAACCTGACCCACAAAATGTAATCATTGCACTGTTCTGTGAATGTCCCGCAAAATTGTTCCCTTGTCTCACATTTGGACATTTTAGATGTGGTCACCCTAATTCTACCCGTGGAAACATTGTTTCTGCAACATATTAACACCATCTTTGCACATGTGAGGAGAATAACATTATTTGACATTCATATGTGAAAATCACATGTGGAAATGTACATCTGCAATTCCACAGTTTTTTGACATGTAAAATGGCAAATGTGATTTTCACATGTGAAACTGCAATTCAAATGAGGGGAAAATATGTTATTCTCCTTGCATGTGAAAACGTGGTCCTAACAGGTGAACTATTTTTTTCACTGTTTTAAATTTAAGCTCGACATGTGAAAATAACTTTTGTTTTTTTATTAGGGATGTCCTTCTATGGCAAAAGCCACTCCACATTGCCTATATAATATAATTCTATATTGTCTTTCAAGAGGGACATCATTTTCAGTCTCCTTAAAATCACCAAACATAGTCACACATCCATTTTCAAGTCACATAACATTTACTACTTCAAATGGTTAATCTATAGACTCATGATGTACTGCGGAGCATGACCTCTTCTCTGCCTCAGGACAGTCACAGTAGCGTTTCCCTGTAGCTCGAGGAGTCGTGACAGGGAGCTCATAGAGCACAGGGCTTATTGTTCTTGACAAGTGCGTGATTGGGGGGAAGTTATATGGGGCAGAGGTCCGTGGTGGTGTCTCCGCTGCCATGTCCACAGCCATTGCCTGTGTGTGTGTTTGTTTGTGGAGCAGAGGTCCGTGGTAGCGTTTATTCCAGATCCTGAGCTTTGTGTCGGTGGTGACAGAGCTTTCATTCTCAAGGACAGCTGAGTGAGGAGTGTTGATGGCACTCTGGTCCAGAAATGTAGCCGATACAGTACATTCATTCTTTGTAACAATTACGTCTTTCATTGCTTTAAACTAGTACCTAGTTCATCTTGATCATGTGCTGTTCCGTATCAATCAATCAATCAATCAAATGTATTTATAAAGCCCTTTTTATATAAGCCAATGTCACAAAGTGCTATACAGAAACCCAGCCTAAACCCCCAAACAGCAAGCAATACAGATGTAGAAGCACGATGGCTAGGAAAAATTCCCTAGAAAGGCAGGAACCTAGGAAGATACCTAAATAAGAACCAGGCTCTGAGTGGTGGCCAGTCCTATTCTGGCTGTGCCGGGTTGAGATTGTAACAGTACATGGCCAAGATGTTCATAGATGACCAGC
Source organism: Oncorhynchus keta (assembly GCF_023373465.1). NCBI lineage: Eukaryota > Metazoa > Chordata > Actinopteri > Salmoniformes > Salmonidae > Oncorhynchus > Oncorhynchus keta. Next base: position 17,434,934 of record NC_068446.1, read on the forward strand.
AGGGACAAATAATAATAATAATCACAGTGGTTGTAGAGGGTGCAACAGGTCAGCACCTCAGGAGTAAATGTCAGTTGACTTTTCATAGCTAAGCATTCAGAGTTAGACAGCAGGTGTGGTAGAGAGAGAGAGTTGAAAACAGCAGGTCCGGGACAAGGTTGCACATCCGGTGAACAGATCAGGTTTCCATAGGCAGAACAGTTGAAACTGGAGCAGCAGCACGACCAGGTGGTCTGGGGACAGCAAGGAGTCATCAGGCCAGGTAGTCCTGGGTGATGGTCCCAGGGCTCAGGTCCTCTGGGAGGGGAGGAAGAGGAAAGAGAATTAGATGGAGCATACTTAAATTCACACAGGACACCGGATAAGACAAGAGAAATACTCCAGATATAACAGACTGATTCTAGCCTCCCGCCACAAACTATTGCAGCATAAATACTGAAGGCTGAGACAGGAGGGGTCGGGAGAAACTGTGGCCCCGTCCGACGATACCACCAGACAGGACCTTGTGTCTGTAGTGTAAGGTATTTACGCAGGGCCAGCCCTCCCATTAGGTTAGATTAGGCCGCCGCCTACGGAGGCCCCTAAATTTGAGGTAGAATTTTGACAATTGGCTGCCGCCCTCCGGCACCCCTGATCGTCTACGACACCACCCGCGGCACCCCAGTTACCAGCTCATAGAGTTTCTGCAGTCCTACCACCCCCACTCCATTCCCGCTTCTCCCAAAATTCACTCCACTTTCCTTGGTAGCTATGGTGATGTGTGTGTTTAATGGGATTATCCAATTGTGAAACAATTATCCAATTGTGAAACAAAAATGAATCTGACAAATAAATTATTGTATTTTTTTTGTGTGCGACAAAGACGATTAGTGATTAAGGCAGTAGCCTAACCTAGCCTGTTAACGTTAGCTGTCTACTTTTAGCTAAAATGTTATCGACTAGTAGTAATCTATGGAGATTTGAAATAATTTGCAACCATGTCTAGGAGACAAAAATTATCAGGAAGCGAATAGTTAAAAAAACTATGAGTAAAGAGGCACAATCTCTAAACAAAATAAATTCGCTGGGGAAATGTATCAGTGTGCAGCAATGTCCATCAGCCTGTCTGGAGAATGACAAGCCTCCTTGGACAGGCCTTTCATTTGCCGAGAAAGACAAGCCCCCGTTCGTTCGTTCGCTGATTCTAGCAGCGAAGAGGGCAAACCGGAGGAGTCCTAGCCATGCACTTCCACCGATGATGACAGCTCTCTGGCTGAACAGGTGGTCACCAGGCCTAACCACACTTTAAAACAATGTCGGCGAAGACCCTACTATCTTGGACCCAGACTGAGATTCATCGCTCCCCGTCCCCGATGACAGTGGTGGTGCTGCTGCTGCTAAATCCAACTCCCAGACCGAAAACATAAAAGATCCCGGGGAGTGGCCAAAATATATGAATGTCTCTTTACGTGATATGTTAGTGCAGGCTGAGCCACATCAGGATAAGGAGGGGAATTTCCCAAGAGATGAAGGGCAGTGAAAGTTTTTGTTTGCTCACTACAATAGGAGGATGGCGAACGGGGAGAGAGTGGAGAGACCAAGGCTTGTCTATTCCAAGAAAAGCGATGCTGCCATCTATTTTTGCTGCAAACTTTTGTCACACAAGTGCAAATCTGCGCTGGTCAGGGATAGAACCAGGGACTGGAAGAATCCGTGACACCTCCTCAGTTCGCATGATAAGTCGCATGACCACCTAGAAAGTTTCCAGAGGTGGAAGGAGCTGGAGATCAGGCTGGTGTCCAAGCAGACTCAGATTTGTACTTAATGCAGAGATCAAGGCCAATGAATGGACAGCTTTTCAAAGATACATTGAATGATTCAAATCTGGCCTCTTTGTTTCCAAAGTTTGAGGGTAAGTAAAACTGAAAAATTAACTTGAGAGTGGAGACAGAAGGGGGAAACAGATTTTCATTGACCCTTCCACATTGTCATCGATAACCAATAGTACAACCTTAATTTAAACTTAAAAGACTTAACTTCAACAGAGCCTCTTAGAACCAGCTCCGTTGGGTCTAGATACATTACATGCACAGCTACCCTAGATAGTCTGGCCATTTTACCATACTTGCTTTATTGGTCATTTGCACAAATATTCTTTCACAGTGACCAACCTGACACACAACACACATATCAAAGGATGGGAGCAGCTCATAAGCACTTAGGGGTAAACTGCCTTGCTCAAGGGCACAACATCAGCAGGTAGTGTAGAGATATTGTAGTTGGTAACTCTGGCTGACGATCACTCCCTGCAGATTTCCCCACAGGCATCTCAGCCGACATCAATTGGTGTTTCTTGGAAAAGAAAGCGCCCCAAATCGGCCGCGCGCAATAGAGTGCATGTATTTTCGAGTGACCCGAACGTTTTTGCCCGCCAAAGGACGAGGGCGCGCGAGATTCTCACAATGAACGCGCCATTTGAAAGCAGACATCGCGCTGAACACATACAAACTGTTCCCAGATCGCTAGCTGCTTGGGCAGGGTGGGGGCGATGACGTCAAAGTTGGCCCAACTTTTCTGTTGCCAAGAGAGAGTTTGGGAGAATGGCTGCCCTGAGAGTTCTGCTTTACATACAGACATAATTTAAACGGTTTTAGAAACTTTAGAGTGTTTTCTATTCAATAATAATTATTATATGCATATATTAGCAATTTTGGGAAAAAATATTTTCAGTTTACTATGGGCACGCACTTCCTCCAAAGGGGGCAGTATTCAGCCCTATCTCCAAGAGGTTAAAGGCAAACTGCAAATTCCACTATTGTGCCTAATCTTTATTGTGGCTAGCTTCACAACACATAACCCATGCTTGTTGAGCCTGGCTACTGATAACGTTAGCTTTGGGCAACAGGGTTAAGTAGCTGGTTAGCTACTTATTTTCATGAACTGAAGTTCAATTTCAATAAGCGAACAACTAGTGGCAACTTAGCTAATACTTACTCACAAGGATTCCTAAATGATTGCTAAGAATATTGAAAATGAATGCAGTTTCTACTGGTCATTGTTTTCAGGCTGGTTGTATTGGTTCTAGCTAGGTACCAAGCTAAAGTTATCTACTGATCCACACAACAGTCAGAGTTATACTTAAACTTCATCTTTAATTCATATGAGCTTCACCATAGCCCTTTGACTCTCAGAACAATTCAGTGCTCATAAATTAATTCTGACAGTGCTTACAAAATAATACGAGTATATTTTATAGCCCAGATACACCCCTTTAAACTCACATGACGAACCACAGATCTCAGGAACTTCACAAAGGGCCTTTTACTTGAGAAAGGAGTATCCCATAGCCAGATAGCAGTAGCTATAAATTACCGTTCAGTTTGGTCTCTTATATGAGGTTCTAATCTCATTCTTGGTACTTCATAGTACCAACACATTACCTCATCCAATGGTACATATCAATTGTCAATTCTATATACACCCATTTCAAATACACTCCCTCCTGGATAAGCTCACTGAGGGGAGTGAGCCTGTAGGTCATATACTATGAAAGATAATGTCAACATCAGAGGGGTAATACAATGGTTCCAGACACTGCCATACTCCTTCCCCCAATGGGAAAAGGAGGGAGTGACTGGTGTACAGACATTGTGGAGCCCTTCACATGGTTTAACAGATACATTCACATACGAAGACAATGTTAAATTCTGACTTTCTGAAATTCTACATTTTACCAGACATGTAAAAGACAAGCCTGACCTCTCCCCTCTCTGGGCCCCAAGTGACTGAGCCCTAGCTGAGAAGGGACAACTGCAACTATACTGTCAACAGTATAGTCCAAAAGAAGACACTCTAATGCAGGGGTGTCAAACTCATTTTGCATCGTGGGCCACATACGGCCTAGGGAGATGTCAAGTGGGCCGGACCATTAAAATTATACCATACTCTGCTATAAATAACCAAAATATCATGTCTTTCCTTTGTTTTGGTGTAAAGAAGCACAAGAACATTAGGAAAATATTGAAATTTAATGAACTATCCTTTTACAAAACATTTCATGAAACACCTCATATTTCCTTAGACAAATGTGCAATTTACTTTTATCATTCACAAATATGCATTGCAACTGATCCCACTGATTGTACAAAGGCACAAAACTTTAATTGGTACTGAAAAATATAGTAATGCACTTTAAGATTAAATGAGACTTTTAAAGAAAGGAATTTTTAAACCACTTACACATACGCATATAAAATCTAAATGTAATCCCTGCGTACACCTTACAAACTAAGGAGAGTGATTTTAAATGTGTAATGAAGAAAGTGTTCGCCTGTCCTGTAAATCTGTAAACTTCATACATGAAACATACATACACATACAATACATACTGAAAATTTATGGAGTTGTATGAACAGTAGAATTCCATCACACAACTTTTGTTTTGAAGCTGCTGACTAACATTAAAGTGCACATTTTTTAAATCACCACAGTAAGGATTCATCTTCACAGAGCTGTATTCTTTCAATGCAAACAGTATCTAAGGCAGCATTTTAAAGGTGTTAGTCTAGTCTGGACTTGTATTTGTACCTGAAACTTGGCATCTTTTGGCCTGTACAAGTGCATCAACACCAGGTGTCATGTCCTGACTAGCTGTCACTTTCAGAATGTCATTTAAGTGCTTGTTTGTGAGCCTTGAACGCATTTTTGTTTTATTGATATTCATCACTGAGAAAATTTGTTCACAAAGGTAGGTTGTCCCAAACATGCACAGCATTTTAGCAGCCAGGGCTGTTAATTTGGGGTACCCTGGTAGTAGATACTGATAAAATCTGTCCAGACCTACAGAGGCAAATTTGCCCTTCAAATCTGCATCACACTGCAAATCAATTATCTCTAGCTGAATTTCGACCGGCAGATCAGAAGCTTTAACTGTGAAAGGTGAGCGAAAAACTGAAAATTCTGTCTCAAGTTCACCAAATACCTGAAAACGTTTCTCAAACTCCCGCAGTAGTCCTGCAATTTTGTCTTTGTACCGTTTCATGTCCGCATCAGGTCTGGTCACACACACATCTCTCAGACAGGGGGAAATGAGCAGGGTTGCCATTTGCCAGTTGCATCTCCCACAAAGTCAGCTTCAACTTAAATGCATGTATGTTGTCAGAAAACTGTGTGACAACTTTTTGCGGCCTTGCAACATTTTGTTCAGATTGTTCAAGTGTTCAGTAATATCAACCAAGAATGCAAGGTCCCGTAGCCATTCCTGAGATTGTAATTCCAACACCGGTTTTCCTTTTTTCTCCATGAACTGTCCGATTTCCTCTCGTAGATCAAAGAAATGCCTCAGCACAGCGCCTCGGCTTAACCATCTCACTTCAGTGTGGTATGGCAGGCTGTGGGTAATGTTGCTGTCGCTGAGAAGTTTGTCAAACTGACGATGGTTCAGACCTCTGGACCGGATGAAATTTACAGTGCGAACAACCACCTCCATGACGTGGTCCATTTTCAGCGACTTGCAACACAATGCCTCCTGGTGCAAAATACAGTGAAATGTCCAGAAACGATCTCCTCCATTAAGGGCTTGTACTTTGTCTTTGAACTTTGTCGCGACACCTGCTTTCTTTCCGACCATGGATGGCGCGCCGTCTGTAGCCAGGCTGACAGCGCGGGACCAGTCCACTCAACTCTGTCCAATGCAGCAAGGACAGAGCCGAAAATGTCCTCGGCTGTTGTGGTGTCCATCATTGGCACCAACTCAAGAAACTCTTCAGTAACAGTCAATGTCTCATCAACTCCTCGAATAAATATGGCCAGTTGGGCCACGTCTGTGATGTCAGTGCTCTCGTCAATTGCCACGGAAAATGCAATAAATGACTTGACTCTCTGTTTCAATTGACTGTCTAAATCTGCCGATAGTTCCGAAATCCTCTCTGCTATAGTATTCCTCGTCAGGCTAATATTGGCAAAAGCTTGTCGCTTCTCGGGACATACAAGTTCAGCCGCCTTCATCATGCATCGTTTAACAAAGTCACCGTCGGAATACGGCTTCGATGCTAATGCTATTTCGCTAGCAATTAGGTAGCTGGCTTTTACCGCTGCTTCACTGACTTCTCGGCTCTGGATGAAAGTTGACTGCTGTTTCCTCAGACCCGCCAGCAATTCGTTAATCTTATCTCTTCTCAGTTGTCCTTGCAAGCCGTCATATTTTTTGCTGTGATGAGTCTCGTAGTGGCGTCGAATATTATATTCCTTCAATACCGAAACTTGTTGCAAACACACCAAGCACAAAGGTTTTCCGTGCATCTCTGTAAATAAATAGGACGTGGTCCATTTTTCTTTGAAAATTCTACACTCCTTATATACTTTTCTCCGTTTGGATAACGACATTTTGGCTAATGAGGGTGTAGCGGAGAGGTAGAGACCAAGGCATTAACAACGTCGTAACAAGCAGCAGATGGCGCATTGATACCGTCTGCTGTTTTCAGTCTGTCTCAGTGATGCGGCTTGTCTTCTACTCTGATGGAAAGAGTGCGCCCTTAGCGGATAATCCATGAATTGCAGCGAATTAAAAATATTAATTCCATGTCTTTTATGCATTTTTTCCACTTTCAAATTATCCTGCGGGCCTGATCGAACCTCCTTGGGGGCCGGTTCCGGCCCGCGGGCCGTATGTTTGA
>NC_068446.1:17441686-17452282 GCF_023373465.1 Oncorhynchus keta
TAATCTCCTTCACGCATGGTCTCAAAAATACACCTGAACATTCCTGGGCAGGAGTCGGCTGACTCGTCATGGCCCCGCAGTGCTGTCTCAAATTAGCCACACAATTTAATGCATTCTAAAATTCTGGCAAGCACGTGCCTATTCTCCTCCCTTTTTTTGGTTTGATTAGAGGGCTCGTTTACATGCGGTGTCGAGCTGAGCCACAACGTAGGTTTTCCCAGTAATCTGAGTTTAACAGAGTTATCTATACGTGATGCACAATTCATTAAACCCAGACATGGACCATACACCCTCTCCAACAAATAACAGGCAGGGGAAGCAAAATAGTGATTGCTTTTCCACGTTCGGCAGTTAGCCACTGCTTCCTTCCAAACCGTTGTGTTGTCTTTGGCATCATTAAACTGAAGACTGTTAGCTTATCAAATCAATTCTCTGTACTTATTATTACGTGATTAACTACTTCAGGTAGATGTAATTAACTAGGAAGTCGGGGCACCAAGGAAAATATTCAGATTACAAAGTTATAATTTTCCCATTATAACTTTCAGATATTTGCATTATCTGGATCAATTAGTCTTCTAATGAACTATCTATTCTTTCCTCACATTAGCCTCATTCCAAACGCCGTAAATTGTTGGTTATCTGCACAAACCCAGTTCCTCACTATGAATCACTCCATACATCAATTGTTCTGGAACCATTTACTTATTGACTAGCTAAATAATCACAGAAATGCACACACAAACAAACAAAGTAGATATGATTACAAGGAAATGATAGGTGTGCTCTAGTGGGCTAAACCGGTATCACGCCTTGGTTGACAAAGGGACTGAGAAGGGCGCGAAAGATAAAAGACACCCCAAAGTTGATAATTATAACCATTGAAATGCTAATCATTTGCACATGAACGCTTACTCATTTGGGAATAATTGCAATCAATATATATATTTTACGCCACTGTGTCGTCATGATCTCTGTTTGAAGTTCATCCGCCCCTCTCTGTGCGTCCCCGGAGTCTTTGATTAGAATGGCTACTTCCAGAGCAACATCTGCAGAAATGTTGTAATAGAATAGATGTTTCGCGGTTGTTGGCTTTCGCAGTCATCGGTATAGAATTCCTAGCTGCAGACTAGTAATTAGTATGAAAGATTTGCTCTTATTCTGTCGGATCGATAGTCTCAGAGTTTAACCACGTGGTATTGCTTAAACTATTCAGCAATCTACTCAAACCTTAGCTCCCTCTGGTGATGAGGTACTGGTCTGGTCTCAAACCTAGCCCCTCTGCGTGGTAATCGAGGTAAGCTGGTCTGAAGGGGAATTCCTCCAGGTGGGGGTTATATTCAGTAACAGTAGAAAGGGGCTGTCCCATGACGCCAGATCAATGTCTGTGGAGCGAGCCAATATAATTTAGTTAAACTTTAAAGGGAATTAGTTTCTCTTTCATTAAAGAGCTTTACATTCAATAGGGTAGGGGGCACTATTTTTACCTCCTGCTACTCAGGCCCGGAAGCTCAGAATATGCATATAATTAGTAGATTTGGATAGAAAACACTCCAAAGTTTCTAAAACTGTAATAATGTCTGTAATGGCAGGCAAAAACCTGAGGAAAAATCCATCCAGGAAGTGCCATTATTTCTAGAAATGACTGTTTTTCAATGAAAGCTTATCCTCCATTTAAAGGGATAGGACCCAGATTTCGTTCCCTATGGTGGCTTCACTAGTTGTGAAACAGTCCTTTGGGGACACTGTTTCAGGCCTTTATTCTGAAAAAATGAGGGAGAATGGGAGAACTTTGAGTGAGTGGGATAGTGGGATGTCCACAGAACTGAAGTCGCTGCCAAGAGCGCTCTTCTTGTTTTTCTTTATATTGACGACGCTATTGTCCAGTGTTCAAATATTATTGATTATTTAGGAGAAAAAAACGGAGGATTGATTTATAAACATGTTTCTACTGAACTTTACAGGTACTGATTTGGAATTTTCATCTGCCTTAGTTGTGACCGACTTGGAGCCATTGGATTACTTGAACAAAAACGTACAACTAAATTGAGGTTTTTGGATATAGTAAGGACTTTATCAAAACAAAACTAACATTTATTGTGGAACTGGGAGTCTTGGTGAGTTCAACCATTGCGAAGATCATCAATGGTAAGTGATTCATTTTATTGCCATTTCTGACTTTCGTGACTAATCTTACATGGCTGGTAACTGTATGTAATGTTTTGATGTGCTGAGCGCTGTCCTCAGATAATCGCATGGTTTGCTTTCTCGCTGTAAAGCCTTTTGAAATCTGGACATGGTGGCTGGATTAACAACAAGTTAAGCTTTATTTTGATGTATTAAACTTATGATTTCCATGAAAGTTAAATATTTATAGTAATTTAATTTGAATTTGGCGCTCTGCAATTTCACCGGATGTTGACCAGGTGGGAGATGGTAAGCGCCCCACACCCCCTAGAGAGGCTAAAAATCACATTACATTATTTCACACAAACAGCCTCATATTTACTTCATTCATTTTATTCAACAAATTAGATGCAAGCCTCAAAACTGAGACTCTTGTATAAACAGAGTTAAGTGGTAATGTGGCTGTATTGTCTCTCGTGAGTTTTACAAACATTAACCTCTCTCTTGGGTAGGGGCAGTTCTTTTTCACGTCCGGATGAAAAGCGTGCCCAAAGTAAACTGCATGTTACTCAGGCCCAGAAGCTAGGATATGCATATAATTGGATAGAAAACCCTCTAAAGTTTCTAAACCTGGTAAAAAATGATCTATGTGAGTATAACAGAACTGATATGGCAGGCGAAACCCCAAGGACAAAACCATTAAAAAATAGTAATTCAGCCTTCACTGTTTCCAATGGCTTTCATGTTAATTATGAGGCAAAGTTCTTCCAGATTGTAGTTCCTAGGGCTTCCACTAGATGTCAACAGTTTTAAGGAAGAGTTTCAGGATGTTTTTTTAACCTCATAGTCCGCCCCATCCCTTATGCGGTCGTGTTACTACAGCCTCAAGCTCATTACCATAACGCAACGTTAGCGATTTCAAAAAGCGCAAAATGAAATGAAATAAATATGCCTGCTCAAGCTTATCCTTTACTTAACAATCCTGTCGTCTCAAAATATGCTTTAGAACCAGAAAATCAATAATTTGTGTAAGAGTGGTGATAGCTAGCTTAGCATTTAGCGTTAGCATTTAGCACGCAACATATTCACAAAAGCCAGCAAAGGGATCAAATAAAATAATTTACCTTTGAAGAACTTCAGATGTTTCAATGAGGAGACTCTCAGTTACATAGCAGATGTCCAGTTTTTTCCTGAAAGATTCTTGTGTAGGACACATCGTTCCGTTTTGTTACTATGCATTTGGCTACCAAAACTAACCGAAAATTCAGTCACCTACACGTCAAACTTTTTCCGAATTAACTCCATAATATCGACTGAAACATGGAAAACGTTGTTTGAATCAATCCTCAAGGTGTTTTGTCATATATCTCTTCATTGAAATGGCAGTCCTAGAAGCCTTCTTTGTTCTCTGATTCGGATGGAAAAATACTGGTAGCTGAATTTTGCGCACCAATTTCCACGCAGACACCGTGCGCGGGACACTTGGCAATTGTAGTCTCTTATGGTCAATCTTCCAATGATATGCCTACAATACGTCACAATGCTGCAGACACCTTGGGGAAACGCTAGAAAGTGTCCGTTCATTCCTGTCGCATTCACAGCCATATAAGGCGATCATGGAAACGTACCTTCAGAAATCCTGTTAATTTCCTGGTCGCTCAAACATCTTGGTTTTGCCTGAAGCTTTTGTTATAAGGCACTCACAGTGAAAATCTTTGCAGTTCTGGAAACGTAAGAGTGTCTTCTTTCCAAAACTATCAATTCCAAGCATAGTCGAGCATCTTTTCGTGACAAAATATTGCGCTTAAAATGGGCACGTCTTTTTATCCAAAAATGAAATAATGCCCCTAGAGGACTAACAGGTTAAATAGCTAGAAGTTGGCTCCCATTTTGGCTGTAGTGTTTCCATGCGCGTGGGTGAAAGTGCGTTCTTTGTTATTTATCTCTGGTAATGAACATACTATTCTCCGTCTTAAATTGTGTCTATTTACGTATTATGGTACCTGAGTGTCACGCCCTGGTCGAAGTATATGTATGTTTGTCTTCATTTATTTGGTCAGGCCAGGGTGTGAGGACAGAATCACCCACCACAACTGGACCAAGCGGCGTGTCAACAGGCAGGAGCAGCAGGTGAAGCAACAGCGGCAGCAGGAGATGCAGTAATAAGGAATTCTGGACATGGGAGGAAATTCTCGAGAGGACTCTGGGCTAAACCAGGGAGTGCAGCTTTCCCAAGGTGCAGCAGGAGAAGAGGCAACAGGAGCAGCCCAAAGAGGAGTACGGTTTGGACTACAAGAGTATGGACTATACTTTTGGGAGGAGATAGACAGGTGGGCGGTCGATCCAGAGCGTGCCGGAGCCCGCCTGGGATTCGCTGGAGCAGTGCGAAGCAAGTTATCGGAGAATGGAGTTGGCGAAGCAGGCATGGCGGCACGGACGGAAGACCGAGAATCAGCCCCAAACATTTCTTGGGGGCCTCAGGAGAGTGTGGCAGAGTCAGGGTTCAGACCTGAGCCAACTCCCCCTGTTTACCGTATGGAGCTGTGGATGCTATCGGAGCTATCGGCAAAACTGAGGGCTGAGTCTGAGAGCGTCGAGGAATTATTGGACAGAATGGAGAGAGTGAACAGATGGGAGATGAGGAGACACTCGAGGAGTTGTGCATAGAATTGAGGAGAGTGAAGGGAGAGAGCAGTTGATTTGGCGTAGTATGCAAGATAGTCGCCTCGCGGAGCGGTCAGGGATTTGATGGCACCTGGGCCAGCGCTCCATACGTCCTGAGGTGCGCGTTAGTCGGCTGGTGAAGATTGCAGCCAGTCTCAAAGAATCAGGCCTTCTGTGCACCTCCCTATCCTTGCACGTCCTATGCCAGTCCTGCTCTCAGGCCTCCAGTACGCCTTCACGGTCCGGTCCATCCTGTGCCACCTTCACACACCAGTCCTCCGGTGGCAGCTCCCGCACCAGGCTTCCTGTGCGTGTCCTCGGTCCAGTACCACCAGTACCAGCACCACGCACCAGGCCTTCAGTGCGTCCCGCCTGTTTAGCGCTGCCAGAGCCTTTCTCCTCTCCTGCACTGTCGGAGCATCCCGCCTGTTCAGCGCTGTCGGAGCCTTTCTCCTCTACAGCGCTGCTGGAGTCTCCCGCCTGTTCAGCGCAGCCAGAGCCTTCCTCCTCTACAGCGCTGCCGGAGCCTCCCGCCTGTTCAGCGCAGCCAGAGCCTTCCTCCTCTCCAGCGCTGCTGGAGTCTCCGCCTGTTGAGCTGGCAGAGCCTTCCTCCTCTACAGCGCTGCTGGAGTCTCCTGCGTGTTCAGCACAGCCAGAGCTGCCAGCCTGCATGAAGCAGCCTGAGCTGTCAGTCTGCATGGAGCAGCCTGAGCTGTCAGTCTGCATGGAGCAGCCAGATGTGCCAGTCTGCATGGAGCAGCCAGAGCTGTCAGTCTGCATGGAGCAGCCAGAGCTGCCAGTTTGCATAGAGCAGCCAGAGCTGCCAGTCTGCATGGAGCTGCCAGTCTGCATAGAGCAGCCAGAGCTGCCAGTCTGCATGGAGCAGCCAGGAGCTGTCTGTCTGCATGGAGCAGCCAGAGCTGCCAGTCTGCATAGAGTAGCCAGAGATGCCAGTCTGCATGGAGCAGCCAGTCAGCCAGACTCTTCCAGATCTGCCAGTCAGCCAGACTCTTCCAGATCTGCCAGTCAGCCAGACTCTTCCAGATCTGTCAGTCAGCCAGACTCTTCCAGATCTGCCAGTCAACCAGACTCTTCCAGATCTGCCAGTCAACCAGACTCTTCCAGGTCCGCCAGTCAACCAGACTCTTCCAGATCCGCCAGCCAGCCAGGATTTGCCGGATCCAACTACCTGCCTGAGCTTCTCTCATTGCTGAGCTTCCTCTCAGTGCTGGGCTTCCTCCTCAGTGCTGACCTTCCCCTCAATGCTGAGCTTCCCCTCAGTGCCGAGCTTCTCCTCAGTCGAGCTTCCTCAGTCCCGAGCTACCCCTCAGTCCCGAGCTGCCTCAGTCCCGAGCTGCCCCTTAGTCGAGCTGCCCCTCAGTCCAGTGGAGTTCTGGGTGAGGACTACTAGGCCATGGTCGGGCGGCGATGGTGGACTATCCCAGGACGCGAGGGGGAGGAACTAAGACATTAATGGAGTGGGGTCCACGTCCCGAGCCGGAGCCGCCACCCTGGACAGACGCCCACCCGGACCCTCCCTATTGTTTTGATGTGCGTCCGGGAGTCCGCACCTTAGGAGGGGGTTCTGTCACGCCCTGGTCGAAGTATATGTATGTTTATCTTTATTTGGTCAGGCCAGGTGTGACATAGGTTATTGTGGTGCGTTTTTGTCATGGGGTTTTTGTGGGGTGTCTAGCAGAGTCTATGGCTGCCTGGGTGGTTCTCAATCAGAGTCAGGTGATTATCGTTGTCTCTGATTGGGAACCATATTTAGGCAGCCATATTCTTTGAGTATTTCGTGGGTGATTGTTCCTGTCTTTGTGTTTGCACCAGATAGGGCTGTTTCGGTTTTCACATTTCATTATTTTGTAGTTTCTTCATGTATAGTTTTTTTCCTTCATTAAAATATCATGAATCATCATCACGCTGCAACCAGAAACCAGTAAGCCTTGCTCTCAAAAAACAAAGCATTGGTTCAATTGCCAGACAACATAACTGCCCTGAAATTGGGCATCCCTGCCTGATACCCCGTATGGATGGGGATAGGGCAAATCAAACCAACCCCCACCTTCACCATACATGAGGCCCCAGCATACAGTAAACACATCCAAGACAAAAAAAGATCCCCAAACCCAAAGGCTTTCATTGTTTTGAACAAGTACTGGCGGTCCACACGGTCAAAGGCCTTCTCCTGATTCAAAGAAAGTAATGTCTAAATGTCTAAAACATCTCTTATTAGAAACAAGTTATCAACAAATAAGCGGTCAGGTACACAGTAAGACGGGTCCTTGTTTGACCAACAGCCCCAGATACTCTTTCAAACTGTTTGGGAGACATATAGATACAATGTTATATTCTGCACAGCAATGCAACAGGTCGCCAATTATTAGAAGAGCCAAATCCCCTTTTTTGGCAACAATGAAAGCACAGCACGATGACAGGATACAGGAAGAGAACCCTCATGAAAGATTCACACAACACTTCATAAAAATCCCCCAACAAGACCCCAAAAGTGCTTATAGAAACCATCGATGCCAGGGGCTCGGCCTGATCAAAAAAATCAAATCAAATCAAATCAAATTTTATTTGTCACATACACATGGTTAGCAGATGTTAAATGCGAGTGTAGCGAAATGCTTGTGCTTCTAGTTCCGACAATGCAGTGATAACCAACAAGTAATCTAACTAACAATTCCAAAACTACTGTCTTATACACAGTGTAAGGGGATAAGGAATATGTACATAAGGATATATGAATGAGTGATGGTACAGAGCAGCATACAGTAGATGGTATCGAGTACAGTATATACATATGAGATGAGTGTGTAGACAAAGTAAACAAAGTGGCATAGTTAAAGTGGCTAGTGATACATGTGTTACATAAGGATGCAGTCGATGATGTAGAGTACAGTATATACATATGCATATGAGATGAATAATGTAGGGTAAGTAACATTATATAAGGTAGCATTGTTTAAAGTGGCTAGTGATATATTTACATAATTCCCATCAATTCCCATTATTAAAATGGCTGGAGTTGGGTCAGTGTCAATGACAGTGTGTTGGCAGCAGCCACTCACACTGTTAGTGGTGGCTGTTTAACAGTCTGATGGCCTTGAGATAGAAGCTGTTTTTCAGTCTCTCGGTCCCAGCTTTGATGCACCTGTACTGACCTCGCCTTCTGGATGATAGCGGGGTGAACAGGCAGTGGTTCGGGTGGTTGATGTCCTTGATGATCTTTATGGCCTTCCTGTAACAACGGGTGGTGTAGGTGTCCTGGAGGGCAGGTAGTTTGCCCCCGGTGATGCGTTGTGCAGTCCTCACTACCCTCTGGAGAGCCTTACGGTTGAGGGCGGAGCAGTTGCCGTACCAGGCGGTGATACAGCCCGCCAGGATGCTCTCGATTGTGCATCTGTAGAAGTTTGTGAGTGCTTTTGGTGACAAGCCGAATTTCTTCAGCCTCCTGAGGTTGAATAGGCGCTGCTGCGCTCTTCTTCACGACGCTGTCAGTGTGAGTGGACCAATTCAGTTTGTCTGTGATGTGTATGCCGAGGAACTTAAAACTAGCTACCCTCTCCACTACTGTTCCATCGATGTGGATAGGGGGTGTTCCCTCTGCTGTTTCCTGAAGTCCACAATCATCTCCTTAGTTTTGTTGACGTTGAGTGTGAGGTTATTTTCCTGACACCACACTCCGAGGGCCCTCACCTCCTCCCTGTAGGCCGTCTCGTCGTTGTTGGTAATCAAGCCTACCACTGTTGTGTCGTCCGCAAACTTGATGATTGAGTTGGAGGCGTGCGTGGCCACGCAGTCGTGGTGAACAGGGAGTACAGGAGAGGGCTCAGAACGCACTCCTTGTGGGGCCCCCGTGTTGAGGATCAGCGGGGAGGAGATGTTGTTGCCTACCCTCACCACCTGGGGGCGGCCCGTCAGGAAGTCCAGTACCCAGTTGCACAGGGCGGGTCGAGACCCAGGGTCTCGAGCTTGATGACGAGCTTGGAGGGTACTATGGTGTTGAATGCCGAGCTGTAGTCGATGAACAGCATTCTCACATAGGTATTCCTCTTGTCCAGGTGGGTTAGGGCAGTGTGCAGTGTGGTTGAGATTGCATCGTCTGTGGACCTATTTGGGCGGTAAGCAAATTGGAGTGGGTCTAGGGTGTCAGGTAGGGTGGAGGTGATATGGTCCTTGACTAGTCTCTCAAAGCACTTCATGATGACGGAAGTGAGTGCTACGGGGCGGTAGTCGTTTAGCTCAGTTACCTTAGCTTTCTTGGGAACAGGAACAATGGTGGCCCTCTTGAAGCATGTGGGAACAGCAGACTGGTATAGGGATTGATTGAATATGTCCGTAAACACACCGGCCAGCTGGTCTGCGCATGCTCTGAGGGCGCGGCTGGGGATGCCGTCTGGGCCTGCAGCCTTGCGAGGGTTAACACGTTTAAATGTCTTACTCACCTCGGCTGCAGTGAAGGAGAGACCGCATGTTTCCGTTGCAGGCCGTGTCAGTGGCACTGTATTGTCCTCAAAGCGGGCAAAAAGTTATTTAGTCTGCCTGGGAGCAAGACATCCTGGTCCGTGACTGGGCTGGATTTCATCTTGTAGTCCGTGATTGACTGTAGACCCTGCCACATGCCTCTTGTGTCTGAGCCGTTGAATTGAGATTCCACTTTGTCTCTGTACTGACGCTTAGCTTGTTTAATAGCCTTGCGGAGGGGAATAGCTGCACTGTTTGTATTCAGTCATGTTGCCAGACACCTTGCCCCTGATTAAAAGCAGTGGTTCGCGCTTCAGCTCTCACGCGAATGCTGCCATCAATCCACGGTTTCTGGTTAGGGAATGTTTTTATCGCTATGGGAACGACATCTTCGACGCACGTTCTAATGAACTCGCACATCGAATCAGCGTATTCGTCAATATTCCCATCTGACGCAATACGAAACATGTCCCAGTCCACGTGATGGAAGCAGTCTTGGGAGGTAGAGTCAGCTTGGTCTGACCAGCGTTGGACAGACCTCAGCGTGGGAGCCCTTGTTTTAATTTCTGCCTGTAGGCAGGGATCAGCAAAATGGAGTCGTGGTCAGCTTCTTCCGAAAGGGGGCGGGGCAGGGCCTTATATGCGTCGGGAAGTTAGAGTAACAATGATCCAAGGTTTTACCACCCCTGGTTGCGCAAATCGATATGCTGATAAAATTTAGGGAGTCTTGTTTTCAGATTGGCTTTGTTAAAATCCCCAGCTACAATGAATGCAGCCTCCGGATAAATGGTTTCCAGTTTGCAAAGAGTTAAATAAAGTTCGTTCAGAGCCATCGATGTGTCTGCTTGGGGGATATATACGGCTGTGATTATAATCGAAGAGAATTCTCTTGGAAGATAATGCGGTCTACATTTGATTGTGAGGAATTCTAAATCAGGTGAACAGAAGGATTTGAGTTCCTGTATGTTTCCTTCATCACACCATGTCCCGTTAGTCATGAGGCATACGCCCCGCCACTCTTCTTACCAGAGAGATGTTTGTTTCTGTCCGCGCGATGCGTGGAGAAACCCGTTGGCTGTACCGCCCTGGATAGCGTCTTCCCAGTAAGCCATGTTTCCGTAAAGCAAAGAACGTTACAGTCTCTGATGTCCCTCTGGAATGCCACCCTTGCTCGGATTTCATCAACCTTGTTGTCGAGAGACTGGACATTGGCAAGAAGAATACTGGGAAGTGGTGCGCGAGTAGCCCTTTTCGGAGTCTGACCAGAACACCGCCGCGTTTCCCCTCTCTTTGTCAGTCGTTTCCTTGGGTCGCTGCAAGCGATGAGAG
>NC_068446.1:17452382-17456829 GCF_023373465.1 Oncorhynchus keta
TTTACATTTACATTACATTTAAGTAATTTAGCAGACGCTCTTATCCAGAGCGACTTACAAATTGGTGCATACACCTTATGACATCCAGTGGAACAGCCACTTTACAATAGTGCATCTGAATCTTTTAGGGGGGTGAGAAGGATTACTTACCCTATCCTAGGTGTTCCTTGAAGAGGTGGGGTTTCAGGTGTCTCCGGAAGGTGGTGATTGACTCCGCTGTCCTGGCGTCGTGAGGGAGTTTGTTCCACCATTGGGGGCCAGAGCAGCGAACAGTTTTGACTGGGCTGAGCGGGAACTGTACTTCCTCAGTGGTAGGGAGGCGAGCAGGCCAGAGGTGGATGAACGCAGTGCCCTTGTTTGGGTGTAGGGCCTGATCAGAGCCTGGAGGTACTGAGGTGCCGTTCCCCTCACAGCTCCGTAGGCAAGCACCATGGTCTTGTAGCGGATGCGAGCTTCAACTGGAAGCCAGTGGAGAGAGCGGAGGAGCGGGGTGACGTGAGAGAACTTGGGAAGGTTGAACACCAGACGGGCTGCGGCGTTCTGGATGAGTTGTAGGGGTTTAATGGCACAGGCAGGGAGCCCAGCCAACAGCGAGTTGCAGTAATCCAGACGGGAGATGACAAGTGCCTGGATTAGTAGCATAACAAGAGCGTTCTTCCCCCTGCAGTTCTTTGTCTATGCCAGTTACATTGCTGCCATGGCCGTGCTGTTTCTCATCAGAGAAGTGTATAATCTTATTCTTTGCAGCCGATTGGTGGAGCGCATCCCAGCTGAGTGTTTATCAAAGAGAAGAACTGACCTGCCACAAGTTTAACCTCTGGTATGACACTCAAAAAGGGAAATAACATGCAGCACTGCCACCACATAAAGGGAGAAGAAAGCGATGCAACGGATACACAACACACCTGTATTACAATTGTTTGTGTCCAAGGAGTGCAATACGTGTATATAGCCAGCAGAGAGCACTGTAGCCTTATGAACACGAACAACAAGTTTCCAGCAGACTTTTTACAACACACACAAAAGTATTTTGTATAGATCTACCCTTGAGATGTGTACCAAACCAAATGTACCATTCAGTTCCTCTAGCCACATTCTGTGCACAATGTAATCACCTATGTATATGGTCAAAATTCTATTGATTGTTTAATTAAAAAACTGTATGTAATGCAAGTCATGTAAATAGCTAATTCATGAACAGTGAGTATAACTGTAGGAGCCTTTTTATAGATTGCACGGATAATAGGAGTAACAGCGCAGGAATTCTTGATTCTTTACTATTGACAATTTTGCAAAAAGCTGTAGGTTAATTTCAGCCCGAGTTACACAGCACATAAATGTAACCAATTCCTTTTTGTGCACTCTCTCTGATTGACCTTGAACTGAAGCATGAAAAACACATGTACTAGCCACATATTCATTTGGGGTGAGATCACAGAAATTGAGGTGGGAAGAGGGGTGTCTACAGATGCGCTGTATTAACCTTGACAGTATTCTGACCTTGACTGATAATTCCACCACCTTTACTCGTGAGGAAACCATGAATATGGTCGAGCAAACCTTTCGGCTCCAAGTGGAAAAACATGTGCTTTACTTTTTCCAGATAGAACCAACACCATTCTCCATGCACAGTAATTTTATAAATTACAGAGTTATGTAAGCAGTAATCTTCTTGGAGAAGGATTGAACAAATAGCAAATGATGTAAATCATTTTTTCGCAAAAAAGACGGATGTGAAAACATTAATGGAAGCAAACTGAAGAGCATACAGTATCAACATGACAGTGAAGTAAAACACACCTTATGCATCATTTAAGCTTTATTTTGTCATTATTATTTTTGCATCCCAGGAGATGAGTTTGGATTGGTCTGCTACTTTTCTCAACAACATTGTGCACAATTTAGCAGGCACTATCGACAGAGCAGTAGGAAAAAGCGATCCAGTGGAGGCTGGTGAATTAAAACATTATGGGAGGATGACACCCACTGTACAGGCGCGGAACACGGAGACAACAAAGTGTTTCAAAATCTTCTAGGACTAATTATTTTAACCTAAAGCATTTTATAAAGGTATTTATAGAATATTATGAGGAATGGGAATGAAGTGGCCACTTACAGTGATGGAAAGGGGATCACAGCAGTGATTGAATGAGGGTATGAGGTATGAGGTTGAACTGTTCAGAGGTTTGACCAGCGGAGGACAGGATATGACTGGGAAGACAAAAACAATACCACAACATACTACACAGACAAAAGAGCTAAGATTGAGTTAGCCCAAGCAAGGAGTAAATCATTGATCTGTAATAATTGATTGTTTTTGTGTATGTGATTGACTCTACATACAGTAATGAGAGTAAATTGATAGGGTACTCTATCAATCAGTCTCTAGTGCTTGGAGAGGAAACATTCAATGTACCAATGGATGAGCGGGCACAAGAGACGTGGCTTCAGTTCATGCCAGGAAGAGTGGAAGTGGAGTGGAGAATCACCTCCTTAATCAGGGAACAGAAGGGACTTAGCTGTAAATACAAAAAAGCAGACACATTCCATTACAGCTGCACAATCGTAGGTTTGGACAACGAGTTTCTCTATGAAGTTAAACTCAGACATCTCAAAAAATAAATATAGTCAAACACAGACTGCTCATCTCGCCTACTTGACAAATCAAATTAGTTCAACAAACGTTCCTAAATAAAGCCCTGATCATCCACATACTTGATGATAACTGACAACTGCAAGCAGACTGGCACCCTCTGGGGCCTGGAGTTTTTCCTTATATGATAACCTAACTAGGGAAACTCTGGGCCCTATAAGGTATGACAGTGATTAATCAGTTGTAAAAAGGTTTTAAATGGGCTGTGATGGGACCAGTTTTTCCTAATCAGACCACATGGTTTAAAAAAACTCCTGGCCCTGGGGGGATGAAACCTTTATCAAACTGCAGCTACCTTATATTTGTTCATATAAATTATATTTAGACTAGATTAGGAGGGGGATTTCCTCTACCTAGACTCATATACAACAACTGATAGACAGTAGAACTCAGGGCGGAGCTTGCTTTATGCATGTTTGCATCATACAGGCCCTATCAACTGTAGGCCTTACAAAACATTTACTCACTAATTATGTTGACTGATTAATTCCAGTTAATAATGTTGGATCAAAACGTATAGGCAAGCCTAGCCAGCCCAATTTGGAATAAAACTACATTTGATCACATTCCCAGTTTCTCCTGAGACACAAATGGACTTTAAATACATGACCAATTAGTTTACCCTGACCAGATGGACAGGGCGCATAGGATGTAACGTCATGGGAGCTGCTCTTACAGCTAGCCTACAGTTTTTCAGAGTGAAAAGCAGTCTTGTTTTCATCACATACAGCATTCCAGATGTCTAATGAGGATGCAGACTAGGAAGCAGCAACATTTCTGTCATGAGTTTTTGCTGGTGTCTGTCCGAGTGATTATGTTATCATCTTTGCTAAATAAATACCGGAGGAAAATGGAAATGTCTAGTTGAGCTCACACGAAAAAATGCACTGGGTCATCATCTCTCTTTAATCAAAACTTTAATGAATGGCTGCGATGAAACCTATAGAATCATGGAATTGTTTTCGACATCCTAGAAAAAGTCGAAAGTTCGATATGCTCAGCAAATTAAAGCGTTGTAACGTGCAGTACTGTAAGCTCCTTGTGTTGCCCTTGTTGGTGGAACTTTCTTCTCGTCCTGTCCTACTATCGATGCAGCTTTTCCCAGAAGCTTGAATCTGATGTGGGCATTTATATGCTCGCTGCTTTTGTTTCGCCGTTTAGCTGAATGGTCAATGTTCTTCCAGGTCGGGTGTACGTGCCCACCTTTCGACCAAGGCTCAGACTCCATACATTAGGGAAGAAGCAGTACCTGTATGGTTAGTGAGAAAGTCCATATTGCAATGTACGGTCCCTTACTAGACGTCCGAAATCGTTTGTAAAAATCGCGGACGGCGTCGGGCCGAGCGGCAGGGCGGGGACTTACCAGGAAGTCATCAAATGAACGTTGTCGGACATCTGGTTTCCGTTTACAAAAATAATAAGATTTATGTCATTTCCCCATGTCCCGAAATTCCCACAAGAGGGCATAAGCAATCATATGGCTATTGCTACAAAACATCACGATTCACGACGGGCCTTATCTCGAAAACTGAAAAATATTTAGAAGCCGAAACTCGGTGACGTAGGGGCGCGTATAATGGGCAGTTGGCCCGAACAAGATGGCGCCTAGGCCTCAACGGTTTTTGAGTTATGGCCATTTATCTGGGATTAAAGGTCCAAAATGAAAATAGAGAATTATTTTTCCACTTCACGTCAAAGTCAAGGAGCCTCCGGTGTCAATAAAAAAGAACCAGCCATTTTATCTATCGTCATTTAAGAGGAAATCGTGCAACGACACCTTGGTGATGTTCACGG
>NC_068446.1:18677865-18705359 GCF_023373465.1 Oncorhynchus keta
GGCCGTGGTATCCTGGAAGGATATTGATCTCATCCCGTCAGTAGAGGATGCCTGGATATTTTTTTTAAATGCCTTCCTAACCATCTTAAATAAACATGCCCCATTCAAGAAATTTAGAACCAGGAACAGATATAGCCCTTGGTTCTCCCCAGACCTGACTACCCTTAACCAACACAAAAATATCCTATGGCGTTCTGCATTAGCATCGAACAGCCCCCGTGATATGCAGCTGTTCGGGGAAGCTAGAAACCATTATACACAGGTAGTTAGAAAAGCCAAGTCTAGCTTTTTCAAGCAGAAATTTTCTTCCTGCAACACTAACTCAAAAAAGTTCAAGGACACTGTAAAGTCCATGGAGAATAAGAACACCTCCTCCCAGCTGCCCACTGCACTGAAGATAGGAAACACTGTCACCACTGATAAATCCACCATAATTGAGAATTTCAATAAGCATTTTTCTACGGCTGGCCATGCTTTCCACCTGGCTACTCCTACCCCGGTCAACAGCACTGCACCCCCAACAGCAACTCGCCCAAGCCTTCCCCATTTCTCCTTCTCCCAAATCCGTTCAGCTGATGTTCTGAAAGAGCTGCAAAATCTGGACCCCTACTAAATGTTTTTTTATTTCACCTTTATTTAACCAGGTAGGCAAGTTGAGAACAAGTTCTCATTTACAATTGCAACCTGGCCAAGATAAAGCAAAGCAGTTCGACAGATACAACGACACAGAGTTACACATGGAGTAAAACAAACATACAGTCAATAATACAGTATAAACACGTCTAGATACAATGTGAGCAAATGAGGTGAGAAGGGAGGTAAAGGCAAAAAGGCCATGGTGGCAAAGTAAATACAATATAGCAAGTAAAACACTGGAATGGTAGTTTTGCAATGGAATAATGTGCAAAGTAGAAATAAAAATAATGGGGTGCAAAGGAGCAAAATAAATAAATGTATTAAATACAGTTGGGAAAGAGGTAGTTGTTTGGGCTAAATTATAGGTGGGCTATGTACAGGTGCAGTAATCTGTGAGCTGCTCTGACAGTTGGTGCTTAAAGCTAGTGAGGGAGATAAGTGTTTCCAGTTTCAGAGATTTTTGTAGTTCGTTCCAGTCATTGGCAGCAGAGAACTGGAAGCAGAGGCGGCCAAAGAAAGAATTGGTTTTGGGGGTGACTAGAGAGATATAACTGCTGAAGCGTGTGCTACAGGTGGGAGATGCTATGGTGACCAGCGAGCTGAGATAAGGGGGGACTTCACCTAGCAGGCTCTTGTAGATGACATGGAGCCAGTGGGTATGGCGAAGAGTATGAAGCGAGGGCCAGCCAACGAGAGCGTACAGGTCGCAATGGTGGGTAGTATATGGGACTTTGGTGACAAAACGGATTGCACTGTGATAGACTGCATCCAATTTGTTGAGTAGGGTATTGGAGGCTATTTTGTAAATGACATCGCCAAAGTCGAGGATCGGTAGGATGGTCAGTTTTTCAAGGGTATGTTTGGCAGCATGAGTGAAGGATGCTTTGTTGCGAAATAGGAAGCCAATTCTAGATTTAATTTTGGATTGGAGATGTTTGATATGGGTCTGGAAGGAGAGTTTACAGTCTAACCAGACTCCTAAGTATTTGTAGTTGTCCACGTATTCTAAGTCAGAGCCGTCCAGAGTAGTGATGTTGGACAGGCGGGTAGGTGCAGGTAGTGATCGGTTGAAGAGCATGCATTTAGTTTTACTTGAATTTAAGAGCAATTGGAGGCCACGGAAGGAGAGTTGTATGGCATTGAAGCTTGCCTGGAGGGTTGTTAACACAGTGTCCAAAGAAGGGCCGGAAGTATACAGAATGGTGTCGTCTGCGTAGAGGTGGATCAGAGACTCACCAGCAGCAAGAGCGACCTCATTGATGTATACAGAGAAGAGAGTCGGTCCAAGAATTTAACCCTGTGGCACCCCCATAGAGACTGCCAGAGGTCCGGACAGCATACCCTCCGATTTGACACACTGAACTCTATCAGAGAAGTAGTTGGTGAACCAGGCGAGGCAATCATTTGAGAAACCAAGGCTGTCGAGTCTGCCGATGAGGATGTGGTGATTGACAGAGTCGAAAGCCTTGGACAGATCGATGAATACGGCTGCACAGTAATGTTTCTTATCGATGGCGGTTAAGATATCGTTTAAGACCTTGAGCGTGGCTGAGGTGCACCCATGACCAGCTCTGAAACCAGATTGCATAGCAGAGCAGGTATGGTGAGATTCAAAATGGTCGGTAATCTGTTTGTTGACTTGGCTTTCGAAGACCTGAGAAAGGCATGGTAGGATAGATATAGGTCTGTAGCAGTTTGGGTCAAGAGAGTCCCCCCCTTTGAAGAGGGGGATGACCGCAGCTGCTTTCCAATCTTTGGGAATCTCAGACGACACGAAAGAGAGGTTGAACAGGCTAGTAATAGGGGTGGCAACAATTTCGGCAGATAATTTCAGAAAGAAAGGGTCCAGAATGTCTAGCCCGGCTGATTTGTAGGGGTCCAGATTTTGCAGCTCTTTCAGAACATCAGCTGAATGGATTTGGGAGAAGGAGAAATGGGGAAGGCTTGGGCGAGTTGCTGTTGGGGGTGCAGTGCTGTTGACCGGGGTAGGAGTAGCCAGGTGGAAAGCATGGCCAGCCGTAGAAAATTGCTTGTTGAAATTCTCAATTATGATGGATTTATCAGTGGTGACAGTGTTTCCTATCTTCAGTGCAGTGGGCAGCTGGGAGGAGGTGTTCTTATTCTCCATGGACTTTACAGTGTCCCGAAATTGTTGCCACCCCTATTACGAGCCTGTTCAACCTCTCTTTCGTGTTGTCTGAGATTCCCAAAGATTGGAAAGCAGCTGCAGTCATCCCCCTCTTCAAAGGGGGGCACTCTTGACCCAAACTGCTACAGACCTATACCTATCCTACCATGCCTTTCTAAGGTCTTCGAAAGCCAAGTCAACAAACAGATTACCGACCATTTTGAATCTCACCATACCTGCTCTGCTATGCAATCTGGTTTCAGAGCTGGTCATGGGTGCACCTCAGCCACGCTCAAGGTCCTAAACGATATCTTAACCGCCATCGATAAGAGACAATACTGTGCAGCTGTATTCATCGACCTGGCCAAGGCTTTCGACTCTGTCAATCACCACATCCTCATCGGCAGACTCGACAGCCTTGGTTTCTCAAATGATTGCCTCGCCAGGTTCACCAACTACTTCTCTGATAGAGTTCAGTGTGTCAAATTGGAGGGTCTGCTGTCCGGACCTCTGGCAGTCTCTATGGGGGTGCCACAGGGTTCAATTCTTGGACCGACTCTTCTCTGTATACATCAATGAGGTCGCTCTTGTTGCTGGTGAGTCTCTGATCCACCTCTACGCAGACGACACCATTCTGTATACTTCCGGCCCTTCTTTGGACACTGTGTTAACAACCCTCCAGGCAAGCTTCAATGCCATACAACTCTCCTTCCGTGGCCTCCAATTGCTCTTAAATTCAAGTAAAACTAAATGCATGCTCTTCAACCGATCACTACCTGCACCTACCCGCCTGTCCAACATCACTACTCTGTACGGCTCTGACTTAGAATACGTGGACAACTACAAATACTTATGTGTCTGGTTAGACTGTAAACTCTCCTTCCAGACCCATATCAAACATCTCCAATCCAAAGTTAGATCTAGAATTGGCTTCCTATTTCGCAACAAAGCATCCTTCACTCATGCTGCTAAACATACCCTTGTAAAACTGACCATCCTACCAATCCTCGACTTTGGCGATGTCATTTACAAAATAGCCTCCAATACCCTACTCAACAAATTGGATGCAGTCTATCACAGTGCAATCCGTTTTGTCACCAAAGCCCCATATACTACCCACCATTGCGACCTGTACGCTCTCGTTGGCTGGCCCTCGCTTCATACTCGTCGCCATACCCACTGGCTCCATGTCATCTACAAGACCCTGCTAGGTAAAGTCCCCCTTATCTCAGCTCGCTGGTCACCATAGCATCTCCCACCTGTAGCACACGCTCCAGCAGGTATATCTCTCTAGTCACCCCCAAAACCAATTCTTTCTTTGGCCGCCTCCTTCCAGTTCTCTGCTGCCAATGACTGGAACGAACTACAAAAATCTCTGAAACTGGAAACACTTATCTCCCTCACTAGCTTTAAGCACCAACTGTCAGAGCAGCTCACAGATTACTGCACCTGTACATAGCCCACCTATAATTTAGCCCAAACAACTACCTCTTTCCCAACTGTATTTAATACATTTATTTATTTTGCTCCTTTGCACCCCATTATTTTTATTTCTACTTTGCACATTCTTCCATTGCAAAACTACCATTCCAGTGTTTTACTTGCTATATTGTATTTACTTTGCCACCATGGCCTTTTTTGCCTTTACCTCCCTTCTCATCTCATTTGCTCACATTGTATATAGACTTGTTTATACTGTATTATTGACTGTATGTTTGTTTTACTCCACGTGTAACTCTGTGTTGTTGTATCTGTCGAACTGCTTTGCTTTATCTTGGCCAGGTCGCAATTGTAAATGAGAACTTGTTCTCAACTTGCCTACCTGGTTAAATAAATCAAATTAAAATTAAAATCTTCATGTGAATAAAAAAGTGTTTTGAGGACAATCATAGTAGCCTACCAATAATTGCTTCCAATATGTAATGAACATGATGGGAGGCAGAGAGCTGATTTCAAGCGCAGGGCGCAGCAGGTGTTTATTTGTAAAGGACCACAGGAGGCGGCAGGTAGCTGGGTCCAGGGGCAGGTAGAAGGTCATACATACACAGGGGGTCCAAAAAGGCAAGAGTACAGGCAGGGAAAAGGCTAGTAACATCTTCTGGGAGATCGGGCAATAGGTTGATAACAGGAAATCCGATAGGCTAAAGTACAGGCAGGGAAAAGGCAAAAGGTGTCGTTAGTGAGGCAGGCAAAAACTATCATAGACGGGAGGTTTAAATTACGGGAAAACCAGAGCTCCGAACAGAAGTGTGACACAAACAAAACCACCACCACCCAATGATGGGGTGCAAAGAACTGAACTAAATAGTGTGTGATTAAGACATACAAGTGTGTGAACAGGTGATCAGAATCCAGGTGATTGGGATCTGGAGAGTGAGCTGCGTTCAGGGGATCTACGTGTTTGAGAGTGAGTTGGAAGCAGACGTTACACAATACACCAGAGGGGTAACCTAGACTTTTAAAGTAGCTAGATGAACTGAGCAAAAACGGGTTGAATCAATGTTTTTCCATCTCATTTTATCAAACAAATTAAATGCGATCACGTTGAATCAACATGGAAAACTGTATTTCAAGGCCTACCTTCAAACACAGTGCCTCTTTGCTTGACATCATGGGAAAATCAAAAGAAATCAGCCAAGACCTGAGAAAGAAAACGGTAGACCTCCACAAGTCTGGTTCATCCTTGGGAGCAATTTCCAAACACCTGAAAGTACCACGTTCATCTGTACAAACAATAGTACACAAGCATAAACACCATGGGACCACGCAGTCGTCATACCGCTCAGGAAGGAGAGGTTCTGTCTCCTAGAGATGAATGTACTTTGGTGCGAAAAGTGCAAATCAATCCCAGAACAACAGCAAAGGACCTATTGAAGATGCTGGAGGAAACAGGTACAAAAGTATCTATATCCACAGTAAAACGAGTTCTATATTGACATAACCTGAAAGGCCGCTCTGCAAGGAAGAAGCCACTACTCCAAAACCGCCATAAAAAAAGCCAGACTCGGGTTTGCAACTGCACATTTGGACAAAGATCGTACTTTTTGGAGAAATGTCCTCTGGTCTGATGAAACAAAAATAGAACTGTTTGGCCATAATGACCATCATTATGTTTGGAGGAAAAGGGGGAGGTTTGCAAGCCGAAGTACACCATCCCAACTGTGAAGCACAGGGGTGGCAGCATCACGCTGTGGAGGTGCTTTGCTGCAGGAGAGACTGGTGCACTTCACAAAATAGATGGCTTCATGAGGATGGAATATTATGTGGATATATTGAAGCAACATCTCAAGACATCAGGAAGTTAAAGCTTGGTCTCAAATGGGTCTTCCAAATGGACAATGACCCCAAGCATACTTTCAAAGTAAGGCTTAAGGACAACAAAGTCATGGTATTGGAGTGGCCATCACAAAGCCCTGACCTAAATCCTATAGAAACTTTGTGGGCAGAACTGAAAAGGCATGTGCGAGCAAGGAGGCCTTACAAACCTGACTCAGTTACACTAGCTCTGTCAGAAGGAATGGGCCAAAATTCACCCAACTTATTGTGGGAAGCTTGTGGAAGGCTACCTGAAAACGTTTGACCCACGTTAAACAATTTAAAGGCAATGCTATCTAATACTAATTGAGTGTATGTAAACTTCTGACCCACTGGAAATGTGATGATAGAAATAAAAGCTGAAATAAATAATTCTCTCTACTATTATTCTGACATTTCACATTCTTAATATAAGTGGTGATCCTAACTGACCTAAAACAGGGAATTTTTACTAGGATTAAATGTCAGGAATTGTGAAAACTGAATTTCTTTTTGCACCAAACTTCAACTCTATGTCCTTGAACCTATTATTTGTTTTTAAATTGCACACAGAAGAAGTTTATAAGGATCATTTAGCTGCTAATGGCTGTCAACTTGAGTTACGGGGTGGCAGGGTAGCCTAGTGGTTAGAGCGTTAGACTAGTAATTGGAATGGTTGCAAGTTCAAACCCCTGAGCTGACAAGGTACAAATCTGTCGTTCTGCCCCTGAACAGGCAGTTAACCCAGTCATTGGCAGTCATTGAAAATAAGAATTTGTTCTTAACTGACTTGCCTCGTTAAATAAATAAAAAAAACTCAAGCATTAAGCTAGTCTACGACATCACTTCCTCTTGTACATCTTATGTCTCCATGAGAAAACATCTTATTTGGCTTTAGTGTGCTATTGAGTGTTCACCTCGGAATGAATGGTGTCACGTGATTAATGCCTTTGTCCATTTATATATACAGTCATTAAGCAAAATCAAGAATTCAAAACAAGGGTTTCGCTCCTCATTCGGAATTGTCAAACTTGGAACTTGATACTCTGGCAAACCATTTTTAATAGGCCCTATAAGGCTTTATTCAATATAATTCAGCATATTTTCATTTAACAGGGAAGCTATTTTGCCCTAAATTTGAATAGAAAACACCATTCCAGACAATCCTCAGGACAGTGACACCCACAACACTGGGTGATCCTGGTGAACAAAGCCACTTCCAGGCCTCCATTGTTAGGCCGGAGAGATGCGCTCAGCTCCCACTAATTAAAGCGACATTTCTGGACCTCAGCGAGCTGCTCAGCCGAGGCACTCGAGACTGAGGTGTGTCCGTCAAGCAAGAAGTGTCTGGACGGGCCCTGGTCTCCCCTTTCTGCCTCTTTTCTTCCTTCCAAAAGACTAAGCAAATAGTCATTACTGAGCCAAAATGAGCTACAGAAAATAAAATAACCCTTATAGCAATCTCCTCTTGCTTGAGTTGCCAAAGAAAATGTCCGTCCTCATTTTAATAAGAAGATATTTCTGAAGTTGCCCTGTGACGCATCTCTGTTCCGTCCAGGGTGTATTAATGGTTATTGTTGTTAGGGACAATATTGGGATCATGTACTCTCTTTCTAGTCACTCTGGACATCAATACCGTGTTATTTAATGAGTGATATATTACCATAATAATTGCATTATTGTTCACCATACACAAAACATTTAATTTTAGATCCTTGTCTCCACTCGCTACAGACGGCTATATCGGTCCACTAATACAGGACTAGTAAAGGCCCAGTGCACAATCTTTGTGAAGAATTGTAATTTCCCCCCAAATGTTGTATTTTTTATTTAAAAATAGTTTTATTCATATTTGTGACTCGTTTCAGGAAACTAGGCATATGTCGCTCGTTACTACTTCACAGGAGCGCCATTTGAACTGATACTTTTTTCTATTATCAAAATGCGTTTTGTTGGCAGAAATGCCTTCTGGAACATGTGAACTTTCATGTGTCTTATTAACAAACTTGTATGCCATCGGTAAATATGAAAAAAAAAATGAGTTTAGCCACAGAAAAAGAGGCAACCTTCACCACTAGCCATGATTGGCTGAGATAATTTTCTCTTTTTGACTCTGTCGAAAAGAGAACATAGAAGCCTGTTGTATAAAACACCTGTCTCTGGATTACTTCTTCAAACTAAGGGTAACCATGGCATCCGTGACAGAGAGGTAGAAGCACCCATCCATGTATACGGGTAAGAGAGTCTAGCTAGCAACATTTTCAGATATTACAAGTTTCTAATTTTGTCAGAAAGTCATTTTCATTTTAAGTGAGACTTTATTTTTTTTTTTATTTTACCTTTATTTAACTAGGCAAGTCAGTTAAGAACAAATTCTTATTTTCAATGACGGCCTAGGAACAGTGGGTTAACTGCCTGTTCAGGGGCAGAATGACAGATTTGTACCTTGTCAGCTCTGTGATTTACTGTTAGCTAGCTAGCTAACATTATGTGTATGATCTGTGTAGTAATATTATTCGTATCTCAGATTCATTTGCATTGCTAGTTATAGCATAATGTTAGCTAGCTAACGTTGAACCTGTTTGATTAGCTACCTGCAGATTCATGCAGGGCAGTAATGTTATGAGTTGGGATTAGGGTGCATTGTTTACCTAGATAAACAAAAGACTCCACTATGCAAGTAACTATTTCAATAGAATGTTTATGATGTCACTGTGACAACTGTACATAGACGTAGCTGGTAAATCCACTCTGGCTATCTACTCCAATTTCAGAGCACTCTCGTCTGAGTGTTCCAGAGCACAAAATAACTGACAAATTTACGAACACTCAACACTCGTTGAATTTGGCCGGTGTCAGTAACTGTTTGCAAAATAGAAAAATTCAAATTTTTGCCAGCAGCAGAGTTGCAGTCACCAACACTCTGGATAACATAAAAACAGCCTAACCAGCTATGCTAGGGGAGTAAAATGGTCAGAGTGAACTGTTCTTTCATTTGTGTCTTGAAGTAGCTAGCAAACTATCCAACGTTAGCCAGTTAGCTTGGGTGCTTGACTGATCTTAGTTCAGAATGCTCGGATCAACCCTACTTTTCGGGCAGAGCATCCAGTGTGCGCTCTGAATGCCCCGAGAGCGAAACGCTCTGCATTTATGAACGCCCAGTGCACACTCTGGCACTCCAGATTAAATTTACAAACACACCCATAGTATAAACCAGACTTTAGTCTTGAAATCTTTGATTGCTCAGTACATAGCCTCACATGTGAATCCTTAAAGATATGGGTGAGGCTAAAGCTTAAGAGAATGTGATCGATGCTGAATGGGTGTAAACAAAGAAGATCTCTCCATTAGGTACCAAAACATTCAAGGGCCATTTTCTCAACAGTGAGGTCACAAGTTGATCAACTTTCAAAGCAGAATTACTTTCCCATTGTTCCTCAACTGTAGTGTAGGATATATAATTTTCTAGCTCTGAGTCTCTACTTTTATTCAATGTAAAAAACACAATTTCAAATTTTGCTACTTAAAGAACGAATCGAGGCGGTCAGTCACATTTTTTTAGGGGGGCTGCAGCACTCGTACTTCCATCGGCAATGCCTAGCGGGCTAGTATTATTGAGCCATCATAATATTTATTCTACATTGGGCCTGACAGAGGATGCTGGTGGGAGGAGTTATAGGAGGATGGGCTCATTGTAATGGCTGGAATGGAAAATATGGAATTGTATCAAACCACATTTGATGACGTTCTATCTATTCCATTCCAGGCATTACAAAGAGCCCGTCCTCCTATAGCTCGTCCCACCAGCCTTCTCTGATGTCTGAATTTCACCCTTAAAGTTTCTCATCCCGAAAGTTAAATTGTTTTGCATTTTAGCTAACCGTAATGCTAACCTTTTTCCTAACCTTCATGAGGTTAAAATTCATGAAAACTAACATTTGCTTTTTGGTCTTAATTTAGGTTCAGGCATAAGGTTAGCATTGTGGTTAAGGTTAGGGTTATGTTTAAAATAAAATTTTAAGAAGATCAATTGAAGAAATAGGTGGGGTTTAGACATAATTGTGAGTTTGTGGTTGTGGAAGCTAGTGACGAACCGAGTGAGTGCGAGCACTCCTTCTATCCAGCTAGTTACCCCTCCCATCTCTCCCAGGACATAAAAGAGGTGATATTGTAACCGTTTTCTCCTCCTGAAAGGGGAAATCCCACGATTGAGCATGTGTGCTGGAGCGGAAGCAGCCTGGAATGTGTGGCCAGGCCATGTCTTTTGTCACCAGACCTGAGGTGAATAATTTAGTCCGGTCATATACAAAAGGTTTCCTTGATCATCAGTCAGTTATTATTATTATTATGTTGGGGTATTTTACAAATTAAAGTACAAAATCATTGATGGGAATATCATATCTTCCATTTCTGAAAGATTGTAGCTCATGCACTGCCACCTAAAAACAGATTTTCATCCCCTATAGTCTATCGTAGGGAATAAAACGCTCATTACTGGGATTTAGAGGATGTTTTCAAGGGCAGGTGAATGATCTGGTAAGTGAGGCTCTTGTGACATTTAGCAAATTGACACAACTGGCTTTATATGAGGATGTTTTATTTATTTATAAATAAATAATTAAGCTTTATGATTCATTTCTCTCAGTGCATCCTCAGACAAACTATTGATTGGATAACATGTCAGCCCCTCATCCAAAGAAGTGTTTGTCATTATGTTGATGTTCATCATTGCCAGTTAGTGTCCCCTACCATGTTCCTTCATCCCAGGCCTTCACACAGGCTGGCAAAACTACTAGATTTGTGGAAAGGAGAGGCCCTACGTCCCAAGTCTCCTAATGACCCTTTACCCTCTGGATGAGCAAAGTCACACATCTCCTAATTGAGACTATGTCTGCATTTTTACACCCATTATCCACTGTATTCTTCTAATGCGACGCTAAGCAAGATGTTCTGAGGCGAACAGGGTTGTTTGGGAGGAGGAGGGGAGTTAGCCCCACACTGGACCTTCGCCATACTGTGCTCATTTTGACAATGATGAGTGCATCAATTTGTTTTTTTGTTTCCATCTTCCTTTAAGCTGTTGGCATTTCACTGCTTGTGTGTATTTCTTTTTCAGAGCTGCTAGCGCAAGCAGGCATAATTGAAATCTTCTGTGTTTTATATAAAACAAAGCACAGTTCTTCTGTTACATCTAGAAAGGGTTTTTCCGCCATGTGGAACTCAGAGAGAAATGATTCTCTCCCTGTCTGTAAGATATGACTATCATCAGCCAAGCTCATCTCCAATGATTCATTTACATCCGTTGCCATATTTTAAAATCAAGTAATTTTATGGGCCAATTTGAGGTCTGAAAGTTCATTACAGTGCTCTCTGCTTTTAAGTGAGATTTAACAGCTTATAGTTGCCAAAGAACACTTGATAGGACCATTCCTATATAATAATACTGTGCTTATCAGAATAAATCAAGCAGTTATAAGAATCAAACGGCACGTGATTTTTGTTAGAGGAGTGTTCCGTAAAAAATAAAGTACAGTCTTTAATATACAGGACATGTATTTTGTTTATCATCACCACCTGTGAATAATATAGTTTTGTTACAACTGTAAGACTATTTCATAAGCATTTATATTCTGTGAACTGAACCTGTTTTATATTGCATTTATACACATTGCTAATACATGGTGAATCTGTGTTCAAGGAAATAACTTTGTTTACTTAATTCTTTACATGGTAACTAATCAGGTTTCTTTTTAATTGGCCAATGCTTAAATTGTGTTGGACAAGCTTTAGTGATACAGGAAGTGACAGAGAGTTCTAGAGTTGTGGCTGATGGTGATCAATGTTATTTGATCGTTAAAGCTGCTAAATAGTTATCCGTCTCCATCTAGTCATTGTTGTTACAGAAAGTAATTCATCCGCCTCTAATCAAACACTCAATTTACACAATTTACAGTAAAGTTCATTCCTGAGTTGGTGGATTACAGTATCTGAGGGTGTGTTCCCAGACCTAGAGGTACATAATCAGGTCTTCCTGTTCCTCAAGTCAGAGGTTTTATATGTTTACATACATTTCAGCCATTGCATGCTCTTTGTGTGTTCCCCTTTGAAAAATATCTTGAGTTTCGTTAAAGAGCAATCCCGCCACTTTTCAACCTCATATTCAGTCTTCAGCACCATACCAGTGTCTACATATGTGAAAACAGCAAGTTTCTATTTATGATCTGTGGTTACAAAGATAAGAAGAAAGCTCCTAAAAAAACACTTCTCTGTGACATCACAGGGTAGGATTAAAAAGTAAGAAAAGCAGTGATCTTCAAACCCTGCAAAAAAATGTTCTAGCCGGAGGGAAGGTCTTTTCTTGCTTTTCTTGCTCACAGTGAATCTCATAGTCTTTGAAAATCTCGGTTTTTTAAATGTTTTAACTTTTGATGATGTCGTCGG
Source organism: Oncorhynchus keta (assembly GCF_023373465.1). NCBI lineage: Eukaryota > Metazoa > Chordata > Actinopteri > Salmoniformes > Salmonidae > Oncorhynchus > Oncorhynchus keta. Next base: position 18,690,365 of record NC_068446.1, read on the forward strand.
GTAGAATTTAACTTTATATTTTTTTCTACAAAATATAGAAATGCACCGTGCTGGAGATAATGTGCTGGAGATAATGAAAAAGAGGTTGAAAAGTGGTGGAATTGCCTTATAAGTAGTCTTTGAATGAACAGAGTGGTATAGATTAAAGTGTGATCTCAAGGAAAAGTTAATGGATTAGAGTGTTTTAAGAGGATATGCTTTATACATACAGTACATATTATGTACAATGATAAGAGGCATAATGCCACCCAGACGATATTGTAACCTCACAAATTGTAAGGTCCTGATGCCCCCCCCCCCACCTCCAACCCTGCTCTCCATCAGTGAACCCACTGATTCAGACTGGACGGCCCAGGGTCTGTAGGTACACCTCTAGCATTGAGATGCAATGCCTTAGACCGCTGCGCCACTCAAGCAGCTTCTAAAAAAATGAATGGGAACTGCAGTCTATGGATTATATTGTAGTGACCTTAACCCAACTACCTCATCAAGAGGTTCAGACCTCTTGGTGTAACGGTTAAGGTGTTGGCTTGACAGTCACTTTACCTGGGTTTGTTTCTCAACTGGCCCCCGAATTCACTACAATATTTCTACGGTTGGTTGCAGCTGTCAGTTTGCCTCACTCTCAGCAGCACAGGCACATAAAGGAGAGCACCCTGAACCAGTTTCAGCTGGACCTGGCCGGCCTAAGCTATAGGCCTACGTTTTATTGAGTTGCAATTGGCTGACACAGATAACAAGCTCTCGCTAACAAGCTTGCGCAGTTCTCATCACCTCACACATTAAATTAAAAGAGGACGAGTCCAAGCTGGTCCAGTCGGTAAATCATTTTTAAGTGCACATACCCGAGACCAATGGCAAAGCTTGCGTCCTGGGTCGGATCTCTGACGACCTCTTGCCTACACTCATCTGAGGGCAAGGACAGTTACGCTTCCGTGTTTTAATCCATCACTTGTCATATTAATAGGGGGAATCTGCACATGCAGGGCAGGCACCCTGAAATTACCTCACATGCTGATACAATTTTAGTAGCCTAATACAATAAATGCATGTTGAAATATTGTAGCATACGTTGACTGGATATAATTGCTTTTTAAATATTTGTGTGATAAGGTTTTCTCAGTTTACCAGTAACAATCCTCTCATATTATGGTCTTCACCACTAGCTGTATCCAGTTGGTGCCAGTAGTGCTCCTATTCTGGAGTGTCAGTAGACAGAGGCACCCAGCTAACAATTCTAAGGAGAGAGAATGTTTTTGGATGTTACCCATAATGTTCACCTACTGTTTGAGTGTCCAGTTCTCCTTTAGGGAAACCTGTGTTAGCAGAAACCCTCTGAGAACCTTTTTAGCCTGTTTTGGCGTTAAAGTTAGAACATTCCCTTAATAATTAATTTCAAGCAGAACTTGTCTAGAACGTGGTTACAATGTTCTCGGTCATTTCCGGTCACAACTTGCAGGCTTGTTTTCGAATTGCTGTGCGTTTTGTTGCCAACCTATTTTGCTACCTGACAACTTTACGGGTTTCACTTTTTAATTACCGTTCATATATTTATTTATTTTTTTCCTCAACTTTTTCACTCCGGACGCTTTATCTGGACACGATTCGTCAGGACCTCCAACAGCCGAAGCTAAGTAGTAACATTAACATGATGCCTTCTAATTGCAGCCGCTGTGCTCGCCTTACGGCGAGGATAGCTGTACTGCAAGCCCAGCTTCAGACGCAATCGTTAGGCAAGGGTAATTTCAGTGTAGGAAAGGATGAAACAGCGTCTGTGCCACCAGTAAGTACAGATAGTAGTATAAATCCCCTGGCACAGTCCCCGCAGCCGGACAACTTTCTCACGGTTTCTGGAAGGAAATGCTGTAGGAACGCTCAACCGGTGTCGCTCATTCAGCAGACAGAAACTTTCAACCGGTTTTCCCCATTAAGCAGCGGGTCGGAGTCAGAGACCGAGTCTTCTCTGGTCTCTACTCCTCCCGTTACGGGGTCTGAGACGCCGAAGCTTCCCACCATTAGCTCTGACAAATTGAAAACTCTAGTCATTGGCGACTCCATTACCCGCAGTATTAGACTTAAAGCGAATCATCCAGCGATCATACACTGTTTACCCGGGGCAGGGCTACCGACGTTAAGGCTAATCTGAAGATGGTGCTGGCTAAAGCTAAAACTGGCGAGTGTAGAGAGTATAGAGATATTGTTATCCACGTCGGCACCAACGATGTTAGGATGAAACAGTCAGAGATCACCAAGCGCAACATAGCTTCTGCGTGCATATCAGCTAGAAAGATGTGTCGGCATCGAGTAATTGTCTCTGGCCCCCTCCCAGTTAGGGAGTGATGAGCTCTACAGCAGCGTCTCACAACTCAATCGCTGGTTGAAAACTGTTTTCTGCCCCTCCCAAAAGATAGAATTTGTAGATAATTGGCCCTCTTTCTGGGACTCACCCACAAACAGGACCAAGCCTGACCTGCTGAGGAGTGACGGACTCCATCCTAGCTGGAGGGGTGCTCTCATCTTATCTGCCAACATAGACAGGGCTCTAACTCCTCTAGCTCCACAATGAAATAGGGTGCAGGCCAGGCAGCAGGCTATTAGCCAGCCTGCCAGCATAGTGGAGTCTGCCACTAGCATAGTCAGTGTAGTCAGCTCAGCTATCACCATTGAGACCGTGTCTGTGCCTCGACCTGGGTTGGGCAAAACTAAACATGGCGGTGTTCGCCTTAGCAATCTCACTAGGATAAAGACCACCTCCATTCCTGTCATTACTGAAAGAGATCATGATACCTCACATCTCAAAATAGGGCTACTTAATGTTAGATCCCTTACTTCAAAGGCAATTATAGTCAATGAACTAATCACTGATCATAATCTTGATGTGATTGGCCTGACTGAAACATGGCTTAAGCCTGATGAATTTACTGTGTTAAATGAGGCCTCACCTCCTGGCTACACTAGTGACCATATCCCCGTGCATCCCGCAAAGGCGGAGGTGTTGCTAACATTTACGATAGCAAATTTCAATTTACAAAAAAAAAAAAATGACGTTTTCGTCTTTTGAGCTTCTAGTCATGAAATCTATGCAGCCTACTCAATCACTTTTTATAGCTACTGTTTACAGGCCTCCTGGGCCATATACAGCGTTTCTCACTGAGTTCCCTGAATTCCTATCAGACCTTGTAGTCATTGCAGATAATATTCTAATCTTTGGTGACTTTAATATTCACATGGAAAAGTCCACAGACCCACTCCAAAAGGCTTTTGGAGCCATCATCGACTCAGTGGGTTTTGTCCAACATGTCTCTGGACCCACTCACTGTCACAGTCATACGCTGGACCTAGTTTTGTCCCATGGAATAAATGTTGTGGATCTTAATGTTTTTCCTCATAATCCTGGACTATCGGACCACCATTTTATTACGTTTGCAATTGCAACAAATAATCTGCTCAGACCCCAACCAAGGAACATCAAAAGTCGTGCTATAAATTCACAGACAACACAAAGATTCCTTGATGCCCTTCCAGACTCCCTCTGCCTACCCAAGGACGCCAGAGGACAAAAATCCGTTAACCACCTAACTGAGGATCTCAATTTAACCTTGCGCAATACCTAGATGCAGTTGCACCCCTAAAAACTAAAAAAATGTCTCATAAGAAACTAGCTCCCTGGTACACAGAAAATACCCGAGCTCTGAAGCAAGCTTCAGAAAATTGGAACGGAAATGGCGCCACACCAAACTGGAAGTCTTCCGACTAGCTTGGAAGGACGGTACCGTGCAGTACCGAAGAGCCCTTACTGCTGCTCGATCGTCCTATTTTTCTAACTTAATTGAGGAAAATAAGAACAATCCGAAATTCCTTTTTGATACTGTGGCAAAGCTAACTAAAAAGCAGCATTCCCCAAGAGAGGATGACTTTCACTTTAGCAGTGATAAATTCATGAACTTCTTTGAGGAAAAGATTATGATTATTAGAAAGCAAATTACGGACTCCTCTTTAAACCTGCGTATTCCTCCAAACCTCAGTTGTCCTGAGTCTGCACAACTCTGCCAGGACCTAGGATCAAGAGAGACGCTCAAGTGTTTTAGTACTATATCTCTTGACACAATGATGAAAATAATCATGGCCTCTAAACCTTCAAGCTGTATACTGGACCCTATTCCAACTAAACTACTGAAAGAGCTGCTTCCTGTGCTTGGCCCTCCTATGTTGAACATAATAAACGGCTCTCTATCCACTGGATGTGTACCAAACTCACTAAAAGTGGCAGTAATAAAGCCTCTCTTGAAAAAGCCAAACCTTGACCCAGAAAATATAAAAAACTATCGGCCTATATCGAATCTTCCATTCCTCTCAAAGATTTTAGAGAAGGCTGTTGCGCAGCAACTCACTGCCTTCCTGAAGACAAACAATGTATACGAAATGCTTCAGTCTGGTTTTAGACCCCATCATAGCACTGAGACGGCACTTGTGAAGGTGGTAAATGACATTTTAATGGCATCGGACCGAGGCTCTGCATCTGTCCTCGTGCTCCTAGACCTTAGTGCTGCTTTTGATACCATCGATCACCACATTCTTTTGGAGAGATTGGAAACCCAAATTGGTCTACACGGACAAGTTCTGGCCTGGTTTAGATCTTATCTGTCGGAAAGATATCAGTTTGTCTCTGTGAATGGTTTGTCCTCTGACAAATCAACTGTACATTTCGGTGTTCCTCAAGGTTCTGTTTTAGGACCACTATTGTTTTCACTATATATTTTACCTCTTGGGGATGTTATTCGAAAACATAATGTAAACTTTCACTGCTATGCGGATGACACACAGCTGTACATTTCAATGAAACATGGTGAAGCCCCAAAATTGCCCTCGCTAGAAGCATGTGTTTCAGACATAAGGAAGTGGATGGCTGCAAACTTTCTACTATTAAACTCGGACAAAACAGAGATGCTTGTTCTAGGTCCCAAGAAACAAAGAGATCTTCTGTTGAATCTGACAATTAATCTTAATGGTTGTACAGTCGTCTCAAATAAAACTGTGAAGGACCTCGGCGTTACTCTGGACCCTGATCTCTCTTTTGAAGAACATATCAAGACCATTTCGAGGACAGCTTTTTTCCATCTACGTAACATTGCAAAAATCAGAAACTTTCTGTCCAAAAATGATGCAGAAAAATTAATCCATGCTTTTGTCACTTCTAGGTTAGACTACTGCAATGCTCTATTTTCCGGCTACCCGGATAAAGCACTAAATAAACTTCAGTTAGTGCTAAATACGGCTGCTAGAATCCTGACTAGAACCAAAAAATTTGATCATATTACTCCAGTGCTAGCCTCTCTACACTGGCTTCCTGTCAAAGCAAGAGCTGATTTCAAGGTTTTACTGCTAACCTACAAAGCATTACATGGGCTTGCTCCTACCTACCTCTCTGATTTGGTCCTGCCGTACATACCTACACGTACGCTACGGTCACAAGACGCAGGCCTCCTAATTGTCCCTAGAATTTCTAAGCAAACAGCTGGAGGCAGGGCTTTCTCCTATAGAGCTCCATTTTTATGGAACGGTCTGCCTACCCATGTCAGAGACGCAAACTCGGTCTCAACCTTTAAGTCTTTACTGAAGACTCATCTCTTCAGTGGGTCATATGATTGAGTGTAGTCTGGCCCAGGAGTGGGAAGGTGAACGGAAAGGCTCTGGAGCAACGGACCGCCCTTGCTGTCTCTGCCTGGCCGGTTCCCCTCTTTCCACTGGGATTCTCTGCCTCTAACCCTGTTACGGGGCTGAGTCACTGGCTTGCTGGGGCTCTCTCGTGCCGTCCCTGGGGGGGTGCGTCACCTGGGTGGGTTGATTCACTGTTGTGGTCGGCCTGTCTGGGTTGCCCCCCTTGGGTTGTACCGTGGCGGAGATCTTTGTGGGCTATACTCGGCCTTGTCTCAGGATGGTAAGTTGGTGGTTGAAGATATCCCTCTAGTGGTGTGGGGGATGTGCTTTGGCAAAGTGGGTGGGGTTATATCCTTCCTGTTTGGCCCTGTCCGGGGTGTCCTCGGATGGGGCCACAGTGTCTCCTGACCCCTCCTGTCTCAGCCTCCAGTATTTATGCTGCAGTAGTTTATGTGTCGGGGCTAGGGTCAGTTTGTTATATCTGGAGTACTTCTCCTGTCCTATTCGGTGTCCTGTGTGAATCTAAGTGTGCGTTCTCTAATTCTCTCCTTCTCTCTTTCTTTCTCTCTCTCGGAGGACCTGAGCCCTAGGACCATGTCCCAGGACTACCTGACATGAGGACTCCTTGCTGTCCCCAGTCCACCTGGCCATGCTCCTGCTCCAGTTTCAACTGACCTGAGCCCTAGGACCGTGCCCCAGGACTACCTGACATGAAGGCTCCTTGCTGTCCCCAGTCCACCTGACTGTGCTGCTGCTCCAGTTTCAACTGTTCTGCCTTATTATTATTCGACCATGCTGGTCATTTATGAACATTTGAACATCTTGGTCATGTTCTGTTATAATCTCTACCCGGCACAGCCAGAAGAGGACTGGCCACCCCACATAGCCCGGTTCCTCTCTAGGTTTCTTCCTAGGTTTTGGCCTTTCTAGGGAGTTTTCCTAGCCACCGTGCTTTTACACCTGCATTGTTTGCTGTTTGGGGTTTTAGGCTGGGTTTCTGTACAGCACTTTGAGATATCAGCTGATGTACGAAGGGCTATATAAATAAATTTGATTTGATTTGATTTGATTTGATTCTCAGAATATAAAAATAGTAATGTTCTAGACACGTTTCATGAGAATGTTGCAAGAACATTCCCTAGATCCAGTTTGAGGTTAGGGAATATTCCATAAACGTCCCACCAAACATGCACAGAACAGGATTGCCATGTTCTCAAAATGTAATATATTAATGTTCTATACATGTTTCATGAGAACGCAGCAAGAACATGCCTCCAAATGGAAGGTGGATAATTTTAAGTATGCTATTGGACAATAAACAGTGTTGGCTAATTAATCTATATGAGCCAAATAATGATGATCCACAATTTGAAATTATATATACACACACTAATCTATCAAACTCACAAGCAACAGATTACTCTATTATTATGGTGGGAGATTAAAATACAGTTTTCAGTACCCCAATGGATGTTAAAAAACTTCTTATGGCTGGAGGCAGTATTGAGTAGCTTGGATGAATAAGGTGCCCAGAGTAAACTGCCTGCTACTCAGGCCCAGTTGCTAATATATGCATATATCATTAGATTTGGATAGAAAACACTCTGAAGTTTCTAAAACTGTTTGAATGATGTCTGTGAATATAACAGAACTCATATGGCAGGCAAAAACCTGAGAAAGAAATCCAACCAGGAAGTGGGAAATCTGAGGTTTGTAGTTTTTCCAAGTCATTGCCTATCGAATATACAGTGTCTATGGGGTCATATTGCACTTCCTAAGGCTTTTACTAGACGTCAACAGTCTTTAGAACCTTGTTTGATGCTTATACTGTGAAGGAGGGGGGAATGAGAGCTGAATGAGTTCGGGGTCTACCAGAGTGGCATGAGCTGATCACGCGCGCTCACGTGAGAGCTACCTGTGTTCCATTGCAATGCTAAAGACAAAGGAATTCTCCGGTTGAAACATTATTGAAGATTAATGTTAAAAACATCCTAAAGATTGATTCTATACATCGTTTGACATGTTTCTAGGAACTGTAATATAACTTTTTCTTTTCATCTGAACTTTGCCCTGGACTTGCCCAGCCTTGTGAGTTTGGATTTGTTTACCAAATGCTCTAACAAAAGGAGGTATTTGGACATAATTTATGGACTTTATCGACAAAACAAACATATTGTGGAACTGGGATTCCTGGGAGTGCATTCTGATAAAGATCAAAGGTCAGTGAATATTTATAATGCTACTTCTGACTTCTGTTGACTCCACAACATGGCGGGTATCTGTTTGGCTTGTTTTGTTGTCTGACGCTGTACTCAGATTATTGCATGGTGTGCTTTTTCCGTAAAGCAGTTGCATTAGGAGAAGTGTATCTATAATTCCATGCATAATAGCTGGATCTTCTCTGTGTTTTTCTGTGACTAGGCGGTGACCTAACATAATCGTTTGGTGTGCTTTTGCTGTAACGCCTTTTTGAAATTAGACACTATCGTGGGATTAACAACAAGTTTCTTTAAAATGGTGTAAAATACTTCTATATTTGAGGAATTTTAATTATGAGATTTCTGTTGTTTGAATTTGGCGCCCTGCACTTTCACTGGCTGTTGTCATATCGATCCCGGTAGCGGGATACACTGCCTATAATAGTTCAAGGAAATCACACTACAAATAATCACCCTCATGCATTTAGGCAAATTACGAATATCATGGATACTTTAGAACTCGTTGCTACTGGAGGCTTAAACATCCAGACTTAGTGAGATATGCATGGGGAGGCTTAATCAAGCCAGTGGTCTTGATTCATTTCTTGTATCCTATGCCCCTAAATAGGAGGCGGAATGCAATCGGACCATCAAATAATTGTTATCCACAATACTCTTACAGAATTTCCAGGTAGGCGAGGATATTGGCAATGTAATCAAAGCCTACTGGATGACAACCTGTTTAAAAATATATATATATTAACAAGACAAAGGACAACATACAGTACCAGTCAAAGTTTGGACACACCTACTCAGTCAAGGGTTATTCATAATGTTTTACTATTTTCTTCATTGTAGAATAATAGTGAAGACATCTGAACTATGAAATAACACAAATGGAATCATTGCAGGTCAGACCCTACAATGACCCTCTTTAGTGTCTACACAGTGGTTGTGTGCTACTGTAAAGTGATGGCAATACTATATAAATTACAAACAGCCTACGTTAACCCTTCCCTGATACTATCTTGTTATAGCGTGTGTGCGTTGTGCTCAGGAATGCGCATTTACTCTTATTCGCGGTAGATTCAGATTGGCTACTGCAATGTAGGAAATTTCACAGCTATAAAAATGGAGAATCTGCACTTCATTTGATTTACTTTTCTTTTCAAAAACTCCCACAAAAAAATATTGTGCATCTGGAGAAGTGGCAATTTGGCCTACGGTACGTTATTCATGGCATAGTGTGAACGGTCCAAGTACTTGGAGGTTCCTCTAAAGCAGAAAGGCGGAATAAACGTGTCAGGATCAGGTTCTTAAATTGAACAAAGTTCTCTATTGAGGTAATTTTTTCTTCTCAAACACAATCAAGGATGATATCCCAACAAATCTTCACAAGAACAAGGAACACAAGGTGAGTATCTTTAAACTATAACATAAATCACGGGTGTATCACCGCCTTCACAATCCTTCCATGGAGAGTTCCCTTCGGGTGGTCGTCCGGATCCGTGGTGACCATTCCCAAACCTGGGTTGTCCCCTTCTTCTCCCTTTCCGAAAGACCGTCCTCTCCTCTGTAGAAGCAAACACTTTTCTTTCTTCCCTGTATGCCGGTTCCCTCCTGTCTCTTGTAGGGGAAAGAGAATCTCATTAGTACTGTCAGCTGTGCTTAATTGCCTCTGATCACCTTGACTCACATGCTCCTACGGACAGTAGCCCAGCCCGGATCCTCTGGTGGTCCTTCCACATACCTCCACCCTCAAGACCGGATGGCTCGGGCGCCAAACACGCCCGTCTTGGTCGTGTCGGGACAGCGCGTCCGCATTTCCGTTCCTCAATCCAGCCCTTTGGATGACATGGAAAGAGAACGGTTGTAAAGCAAGAGTTCATCTGGCTATTCTGTTGTTATTGTTTCTCTTACTGACCATCCACATGAGGGGAGCATTGATCACGGTTCTATGAATCCACTGCCTCTCTCTCTCTCTCTCTCTCTCTCTCTCTCTCTCTCTCTCTCTCTCTCTCTCTCTCTCTCTCTCTCTCTCTCTCTCTCTCTCTCTCTCTCTCTCTCTCTCTCTCTCTCTCCTCGTGTTTGTGTGGGCGTGGTTCCCAATCTCGGCCTGATTGTCTGCGCCAGCTGGAACCACTTATCTTCCCTTTATATGTTCTGTAACCAGTGTTTCTTGTTGTCAGATCGTTGTTACTTCCCTGAGGTTGTGTCGTGTGTCTGTGCTCTTCTCTCGCCGCCCTTGTGTGGATTATCTGCTGTGCTCCTTCCTACCCATCCGGACACACTCCCTGGATTTCTCAGCACGCTATCATTGGAAGATGCGCCTAGTCCCTGGGTCGGATTCCGTCTGAGTACATTCTGTCTGTCCTGTTGCTGTTGTAAACTGTATTCATTAAACCATCGTTGCTTGCATCTTGCATCCGCCTCTGTGTTGTCACAGAACGATCTGACCAGACCATGGATGCAGCGAGTTCAACGAGTCTGACTGAATTCATTTCCCGCAGTATCACGAGAATGGATCAACAAGATGAGAACATCTCCAGCACAGGTCGGGCAGTACAAGCCCTTGCGACGCAGGTAGCCCAGCTGATCCAACAATTACAACATCTGAGGGGTTCCGCTGCGCCACCTACACCGGCAGTTCAACCCGCCCCGCCAGAGCCGGATTCCCAGCTAGAGCCACGGCTACCGACACCAGAGGGTTATTCAGGTGATCCTGACTATTGCAGAGCCTTTCTTACGAGATGTTCCATGCATTTCTCGTTGCAGCCACGGACCTTCAACCGTGAACAGTCTAAGGTAGCATTCGTACTCACATTGCTATCAGGCAAAGCGGCTCTTTGGGGAACGGCGGTGTGGGCGAACCAGGACCCATGCTGCACCTCTTTCCAGACACTCTCCGAGGAGATGAGAAGGGTCTTCGATCGGGCCATGGCGGGTAGGGAGGCGGCCAGACTACTCGCTGACCTTCGCCAAGGAGACCGTTCAGTATCGGAATACTCCATCCAATTCCGCACTCTGGCCGCAGAGTGTCAGTGGAACGAGGAGGCGCAGTGGGACATGTTCCTGCATGGGCTGGAGGACCGGATCCAGAAGGAGATTTATGTTCTGGACCTTCCCAGGAGTTTAAACGGACTAGTGGAACTAGCCTTGAGGGTTGACGCTCGTCTGAGTCGTATTGGCCGCCGAGCATGCCCTAACAGACCGTATAACGACACGGAGGCGGGCATGCCAGCGGCGGGAACACGGCCAGTTCAGCCTCCGCTCACGAACCCATGCAGCTGGGAGAGCTCGCCTCTCCCGGGAAGAGAGGGAGAGGCGGAGATCCCAAGGACTCTGTCTCTACTGTGGTAGAGCGGGCCACTTTATCCACTCCTGCCCGGTAAAAGATCAGGCCCAGTAGTAAACATGAGGCTACTATCGGGGTGGTGTCACCACAGAGAAGACCTCATCATCTACTCTCCTCCCGGTAAGACTAAGATGGGCCACCCACACGCACAACACCCAAGCCTTACTGGACTCAGGAGCAGAGGGTAATTTCATGGACTTCAAGCTCGCTCACAAACTCCAGATTCCTATCACCTCACTCACGCACAAGATATCCGTCAACGCTCTCAATGGTCAAGAACTCCCCAACATTTCTCACCACTGAACCTATCACACTCATCACTTCTGGCAATCACACTGAGACACTATAATTTCTACTCATGGACTCACCCCTTGCACCATTAGTCCTCGGCCACCCTTGGCTCACCCAACACAACCCCAGAGTTGACTGGGGTCATAACTCTATATCCATGTGGAGTAACAAGTGTCTTGAGTCCTGTTTAGTGTCTGCCTGTTCGTCTGTGTCTGATTCTGTGTTTCTAGAGGAGGCAGTGGATTTGTCTAATGTGCCCGTTGAATACCTCGACCTGAAGGAGGTGTTCAGTAAGTCCCGTGCTGCTTCTCTTCCTCCGCATCGTCCCTATGACTGTGCAATAGAATTATTGCCAGGTGAGTCTCCGCCTAAAGGCAAGTTATATTCACTCTCTGTTCCTGAGAGGGAGGCTATGGAGAGATACATCTCTGATTCTCTGGCATCTGGATTCATTCGTCCTTCCTCTTCTCCAGCGGGGGCGGGGTTCTTCTTTGTGGGGAAGAAGGACGGATCTCTGCGTCCTTGCGTTGATTACCGTGGGTTGAATAACATCACTGTGAAGAATACCTATCCCTTACCGTTAATGTCCTCAGCCTTTGAAGGGTTACAGGGAGCATCCGTGTTCACTAAGTTGGATTTACGTAATGCATATCATTTGGTTCGCATAAGGGGGGACGAATGGAAGACCGCGTTTAACACCCCCAGAGGGCACTTCGAATATTTGGTCATGCCTTTTGGGCTATCCAACTCCCCAGCGGTTTTCCAGGCACTCGTCAATGACGTGCTGAGAGATATGATTGATCAGTTCATATATGTTTACCTGGATGACATACTGATTTTTTCTTCTTCTCTCCAGGAACACGTTCAGCACGTCAGACGAGTGCTTCAGAGGTTGTTGGAGAATGGACTTTTTGTCAAGACGGAGAAATGCATTTTCATGCACAATCCGTTCCATTCCTAGGTTACATCGTCTCGACTGAAGGTATTCGCATGGATCCTGACAAGGTTAAGGCTGTGGTGGATTGGCCAAGCCCAGATTCCCGTAAGGCCCTACAGAGGTTTCTGGGATTCGCAATTTCTACCGGCGTTTAGTTCGCAACTTTGGTCAGATAGTCGCTCCTCTTACCGCCTTAACCTCCCCAGAGTGACGTTCAGGTGGTCCGATACAGCCGAGGCTGCATTCGCCAAACTCAAGAGCCGCTTTGTTTGGCTCCCATCCTCATAGCTCCCGATCCCTCGCGTCAGTTCGTAGTAGAGGTGGACGCTTCAGAGGTGGGGGTAGGTGCGGTACTTTCCCAACGTTCCTCTTCTGACGACAAGATGCACCCTTGTGCGTTCCTTTCCCATCGGTTATCACCTGCGGAACGCAACTACAACATTGGCAACAGAGAGTTGTTGGCAGTGAAGTTAGCACTGGAGGAGTGGCGCCATTGGTTAGAGGGTTCGGGGTACCTTTTATAGTTTGGACCGATCACAAAAATTTGGAATATATCAGAACCGCCAAGCGATTCAACTCCAGGCAGGCGCGGTGGGCACTCTTTTTCGGACGTTTTGACTTCTCTCTCTCGTATCGCCCGGGTTCCAAGAATGTCAAACCCGATTCCCTTTCTCGCATTTTTGACCATTCCGAACGCCCATCCACTCCCGAGTGCATCCTACCCGGGACCCTAGTAGTATCCACACTCACATGGGAGGTTGAATCGAGGTCAAAACGGCCTTAGAAGGGGTAACGCCTCCGCCCGGTTGCCCGCCTAATCGGTTGTTTGTGCCGGAGGGGTGTCGGTCCGATGTTATTCGGTGGGGGCATTGCTCCAACGTAGCGTGTCATCCAGGAGTCAGCCGCACTAGCTTTTGGTTAAGCAACGCTTTTGGTGGCCACTGATGGCTCGTGACATTCACAGTTTTGTCTTGGCTTGCTCGGTTTGTGCCACTGGGAAGACTTCTAATCGACCCCCAGATGGGTTACTCCAACCGCTGTCGGTCCCTTCGAGACCCTGGTCCCACATCGCGCTAGATTTTGTTACCGCCCTCCCGCCCTCCCAGGGCAAGACGGTGGTGTTGACCGTGGTGGACCGGTTCTCGAAGGCGGCTCATTTTTATTCCCTTGCCTAAATTACCATCTGCCAAGGAGACAGCGGTAGCTGTCGTCGATCACGTCTTTCGCTTACATGGCCTGCCGATGGACGTAGTTTCTGACAGGGGCCCCAATTTGTGTCCAAGTTTTGGCAAGAGTTTTTAGGTTACTGGGAGCGAGTGTCAGCCTGTCTTCAGGGTTTCATCCCCAGAGCAACGGTCAAACGGAGAGGGCCAACCAAGATTTGGAGAGAGTGTTGCGATGTTTGGTTTCTAAGAATCCCTCTTCCTGGAGTCAACAACTCTCTATGGTTGAGTACGCTCACAATTCGTTGCCAGTGGCAGCTACGGGTCTCTCTCCATTTGAGTGTAGTTTAGGTTACCAGCCACCTATCTTTCCCAGTACGGAGTCCGAGGTCACTGTTCCTTCCGCTCACGCTTTCATCCAGAGGTGCCATCACGCATGGAGCAGAGCCCGTGAGACTCTTCTCCGGGTGGGGGCGCGCACCAAGGCTAAGGCCGATCGCCACCGGTCGAAGCCTCCGGTATACGTCGTTGGCCAAAGAGTGTGGCTTTCTACTAAGAACATTCCACTCCGATCCATTTCGAACAAGCTTGCCCCCAAATTTATCGGCCCGTTCAAAGTCACCAGGATCATTAGTCCGGTGGCGGTCCGGCTCAAGCTTCCTCCAGCGTATAGGAGAATTCATCCTACCTTTCATGTGTCTAAAATAAAACCTGTGTTTCAGGCACGCATTAACCCGCCGGTCCCGGTTCCCCCGCCGCCACGACTTGTTGATGGGGAACCCACCTTTTCTGTCAATCGTATTTTGGACTCTAGGAGGGGACGCGGATTCCAGTACCTGGTGGACTGGGAGGGTTACGGCCCGGAGGAGAGAAGTTGGGTACCTGCTAGGGACATTCTGGATCACTCCCTTATCGATGATTTCAAGCGACAGGTAAATTCACCTGGGAACGCCAAGAGGCGTTCCTAGGGGGGTATTGTCACGGTTCATGAATCCACTGCCTTTCTCTCTCTCTCTCTCTCTCTCTCTCTCTCTCCGTGTTTGTGTGGGCGTGGTTCCCAATCTCGGCCTGATTGTCTGCGCCAGCTGGAACCACTTATCTTCCCTTTATATGTTCTGTAACCAGTGTTTCTTGTTGTCAGATCGTTGTTACTTCCCTGAGGTTGTGTCGTGTGTCTGTGCTCTTCTCTCGTCGCCCTTGTGTGGATTATCTGCTGTGCTCCTTCCTACCCATCCGGACACACTCCCCTGGATTTCTCAGCACGCTATCATTGGAAGATGCGCCCTAGTCCCTGGGTCGGATTCCGTCTGAGTACATTCTGTCTGTCCTGTTGCTGTTGTAAACTGTATTCATTAAACCATCGTTGCTTGCATCTTGCATCCGCCTCTGTGTT